>NW_024496525.1:14913522-14988522 GCF_017590055.1 Onychostruthus taczanowskii | reverse complement strand
TAAACATTTGTTCTAGAAATAAGTACCCCTTATGGTCCATGTGTGACCTCACCTGCTGCCTGAACTAGAGTCCTCTGTGCATATCCCCAGACCTTACTGCACTGTGCAGTAGGATACCTGAGCAGAAAATTAATAAGGCTTTGGATGACTTGCATGTAAGAGCCCCCACTCAGCACAAAATTCAGGTTTAGCTTCTCTGCTGTCCTACTCCTCTCTTCTCTGTCCTTACAAATGTAGGGAGTAATGAAGAAAAAAAAAACAAACAAGGAGAGCTAGCCAATCAATACCTGGCTACAAGCTTGGTGTTACCAGCAGAATTTCAGGATCACGGGTTCGTTTACAAACAACTGACCTGCTGGAAATAAAGGGTACACCTGTCTCCAAGGGGAAAAAGGATCTTTGCCCAGGAGTCAACAGGGTTCATTGAATAAGCTTTAAGCTAGACTTAGAAGTAAAAAGAGCTAAAACTCAGGTCACAAGAGATAAGGAAGAGCCAGCACACTGAGGTTTGACGGATGGGCTAACACAGTCCTTTGGCCTGCCATCTCAGTGAAGGCAGGGAATGGAGAGCTGTACGGCAGCAAAGACACAAGGGTTATTGCTGTGTTAGAGACCACAGAAGCACATGAGAATGGTGATGTAGGAACTAAGGTTCCTCCTCCCCAAGAAGGTGTTGGACCAATAGCCTAGCTGAAGGGCCTCTACACCAATGCACACAGCACAAGCAACAGACAGGAGGAGCTGAAAACAACCATGCATCAGGAAAAGTGCCATCAGTTTTCTGAGACTTTCCATCATGGAAACATGGTGGGATGGCTCACATAACCAGAGTGCTGCAATGGATGTCTGTACACTCTTCAGAAAGGATAAACTAGGAAGGAGAGGCAGCTGAGATACTTAATGGCTTCTTGGCCTCAGTCTCGATTAGTAAGACCAGTTGCTCTCTGGGTACCCAGTTTATTGAGCTGGAAGACAGGGACCAGGAGAAGAAAAAGGCCCCATAATCCATAGGGAAATGGTCAGTGACCTAACAAATTACTGAGACATACACAAGTCTATGGGGTGGATGGGATCCAGCCCAGGGTACTGAGGGATGTTGTCTCAATGTGTTCATTGAGACAATTTTCAGCATTTACAAATTTCAGCAGTCCTGGTTGACCCGGGGGGTGCCAGGAGGCTGGCAAAGGTGATGCCCACCTACAGGAAGGGCTGGAAGGAAGAGCCAAAGAACTACAGTCCTATCAAGCTAACCTCACTGTCAGGGAAGGTCTGCCATAGAGCAGATCCTCTTGAGTGCCATCCCATGGTGCATAAAGGACAACCAGAGGGTCAGGCCCAGGCAGCACAGGTTTGTGAAAGGCATGTGCTGTTGGACTAAACTAACCTCCATCTAAGCTAGAGTGACCCCACTTAGGGAACAGTGCTGTGGATGCAGTGCACCTGAACTCCAGTAAAACCTTTGGTACCATTTCCCACAGCATGCCCCTGGAGAAAGTAGCTTCTCATGGCTCTCATTGGTGTTCTCTTCACCAGGTAAAACTTTGGTTGGATAGCCAAGGCCATGGAGAGGAAGTGAATGGAATGAAATCCAGCTGGTGACCAATCACAAATGGTGTTCCCCAAGGCTCAGTATTGCAGATGACAGCCATTTAGGCAGGAGGACAGGAAGGCTTTTCAGACACATCTTGACAGACTGGATCAATGAACCGAGGCCAACTGTAGGCAGTTCAACAAGGTGAAGGGTCAGGTCCTACTATTGGGTCACAACCACTCCAGGCTACAGCCTAGGAGAAGCATGGCTGCAAAGCTGCCCAGTGGAAAAGGACCTGGGGACGATGCTTGACAGCAGCTGAACACAAATGTGTGACCAGATGGCCAAGAAGGCCAATGGCATCCTGGCCTGTATCAGCAATAGTGTGGCAGCAGGGCTACCACACTATTGTGATTGTGTAAGTGATTGTCCCCCTGTACTGGGCACTGGTGAGGCCACATCTCAAGTCCTGTGTTCAGTTCTGGGCCTCTCACTGCAAAAAAGACATTGAGATGCTGGTGCATGTCTGGAGAAAGGAAACATATCTGACTCCTCCTCTCTAGAAACAAGCAAAAAGACAAGAGAAAACTGCCTCAACCTGGACTAGGGGAGGTTTAGTTTGAAAATTAGGAAAGACCTCCTCACAAAGAACATTATCCAAAGAGTGAAAAAGGCTGTCCAGGGGGGTGGTAGAGTCATTAGCCATGGAGGTATTTAAGTGATAGTTAAGTGTGTAAATGTGGCACTTAGTGGCATGGGTCAGTGGTGAACTATTCAGTGTTAGGCCATCAGTTGCACTTGATGATCTTAAAGGTTTTTCCCCAATATAAAAAAGTCAATGGGAAGGCTTCTTATAGTAAAATTGACAATCTCATCCATCTAGAAGGACTAAAAGCATTTCTAGGGCATTGGAGTATTAGATAAACTAGCCTGTATATCCACAGTCTTTTTTTCCCCCCTCCAACACACCAATATGATAAAGAAGCACCGACTGCAGCAATCATCCATATTGATTATGCTGCTTCAGTCTGATGTTCTGCTGCATTTTATAAGCACAAAGTATGAACAGTTTTGAAAAAATACCTGCCTTGAGGTTAAAATTGTTTCAGAAGTCCATTCAGACAGTAGTTGGCTCACATCTACTTTAACATACACAGTTCTATCTATTTTTTAAATTTCTGAAATTTAATACTCTTTACATAAAGATCATCAGGGACCTCTGTCTAGGGAGAAGATACTAAAACCAGATAGTTATTCTTACACAGGAACCTGACTTCACATCGATTAAAAAGTAAGCTTAGTAACTGCTTTCAAGTTGAGCAGTTGAATAGTTTTACAAGTCTTGTCCTGGATCCTTTGCAACTAAAAACATCTGCAGTTGAGAAAGACTATGAGGTGAAGCCC
Source organism: Onychostruthus taczanowskii (assembly GCF_017590055.1). NCBI lineage: Eukaryota > Metazoa > Chordata > Aves > Passeriformes > Passeridae > Onychostruthus > Onychostruthus taczanowskii. The sequence continues at coordinate 14,985,587 of NW_024496525.1, read as the reverse complement.
AAGGTCAAAAAGCAGGTCAGCAGCACAGAGAAATGAAGTGAGGTCTTGAATTTCCAACCCTTGGACCATCCCTGCTGAAAAGGTGAATGTTCTCAATACTTCAGCACATGTCAAATCCATTCTGAATCTTTCTGTATTTTTGATATAAAGAATGTAGAATGCATTGAAATTCAGTAATTGATCATAGAATGTAGCAAGGGAGGTTGAGACTATTTTTGTATTCTTAAATTGTAAACTTGTACTTTATAGCCACTTGCATCTCCCATTATCAGCATAATAAATAGAATAATTCAGTGTATATCACTATTTTTGTCATGTATTTATTATTTTATTTTTCTTGATACTTACCCAGCCTCTTGGCATTAAACGCAAGTAATTTTTGCAACTTCAGACTGACTCTATTTTTGCTATATCTTTCTCAGTGATCAGAACCGAACGCATTATTCAAGTGATGTTGTACCATTGATCTATATACCACAATATATTTCTTATAATGCTCACACTACAGTATCATTAGATGCATTTTCAGTACAATTTTCTACCCCATCCCTCAGCATTGCTTAACATTTTGTTTACTTTTATGTTTAGTGTTGCACACTAAAGGAAAGATTTTTCACTGAGCTGTCCTCAGTGACATCCAGGCATATTTCCTCTAGGTTATAGTTAATTTAGAACCCAGCAATGTGTATGAGTAGTTCAAATTGTTTTTTTCCAATGTGCACTACGTTTCATCTGTCAGCAATGAATCATTTGTCATTATGCTGCCTGTTAGCTCAGTGAGGTGCCTCAGAAGTCCCTCAAAGATTCTTCTAATCTCTACAAACCTAAGCTGAAGTGAGCTACTTGCATATCTTACTTTTTAAAATACTCATAACTGTCTTAAATTTTCCTCAAAAAATATTTAATGGGGGACATATTCAGAAACTTTTAACAGTCAAAAGATATAACACCATTTTTTCCTCATCCTGATTAATATTTTTTAACAATTTTCTAATAGATTAGAAAAACACTTTTTTAAGCATAGGAGTCATTCTTGTTTCTTCAATAGACCTAAGTTTTTTGTAATTTCTTTTGCTCTCAAATACATTGTGGATGTTTTATTGTAGAATGCTCGTTGGTTAGTTTTACTTATATTGTTACTGGGAAATACTTTTAAAAAATATTTGAACATCCATTTTGCCATTGATTTTACAAAAGAGAATCAGTAGCAGAACTAGAGCCACAGAGATAAATGCAATCTTTAAGGCTGTAGGTTTCATTCCCAGACATTTGAACGAGGAGAAAAAAACAAACCGCCTATGCAATACAACTTCTTCTACAGGTTTAAAGTGCTATCCTCAGTGCCCCAGTATATGCAGTATTTTCGCTGGTGGATTAATGTAGTTAATAGCCATCCATTTCTGCTGGCAGGAACTTCTAGGTCAGTATGATGCATAAAGCACTTATGCATAGCTCTGCAGAATACAGGGGCAAATAAATTTCTGGCTGTACATCAGTACTAAAGGGTTTCAAACCCCTCAGATTAGAGGATAGTCCAGTTTGGCAGGTTTCTCTCTCAGAACTTTTTTTTCTCTTTTTAAAAAAGAAGAAATTAATAATTTGATTCTAAACCCTTTATATGATCTTCATGCTGTCATTTTGATGTTTGTTTCAGGAACCAAAAGTAAACAGGTAAAACTCATAAGTAATATCGTGATACATGTATTCTATTCATTATAACAATTAAATTTACAGAGATAGAGAATGTGCTCCTGAGAATAAGCTTCCTGAAGTTTGACTTGGGCTGGAGCCAAAACATTTCAGGTTTAGTACTCAGGAGTATTATTTAGAAGATAAATTGCTTGATATCAGATTTTAGGAAAAGTAGAATTAGCATCAAGTCTTGTTCCACAGCAATTCATTGGAGGGAACATACCCTGTATTACTTGCTCATATTCACAATATATTGTATACACAATAATAATTAAAAAACAAAACAAACTTCTGGCTAAGGGAATTTAGCTTTAATAAAATGTTTTGAAAATGCTGTTAGGGAGTATTCCATTGAAGGGAAAAGTGATAAACACTTCCCTTTTATTTTTATGTTATAATATTTTGTGGCTTCAAAAAGATTTTGAGCACTATACAGTCTTAAAAGTCTTTCACTATTAAAGCTGATTATTCCTATGAACAGGGGACCCCCATTATTGATCTTGAACTTTTGAGTGACAAAGACAGTTATTGAACCACTATGCAGCAATTCCTCACAAAACACACTCTTGCAGAAGGGATTACATACAACTAAAACTCTTTTTATGAAGAAACAACAGCACCAAGGAAACACAAACTGCTTATTTTCCCTTTGCTTACTTGAAGAGTAAGTCTTTGCAGATGTTGAACTTATGCTTGTAGCACTACATGTGCAGAAATGTACAGACACACAATTCACATACACACATCTGAACAGGAACTAACTCATAAGTAAGTCTTCCTCTTATCTTGCAACTGCAATTTTCATCATGAGTATGTAAACCTTATTTTTATGCAACACTGTAAGCAACATAAAACCTGTGTTTGTTTGCAGATAAAACAGCATGGGCATTATTCCTTGAAACTACACTACTGCACACACAATTATTCGACAAGATTGGGTTGAGCTGTATGTATTGCATTACGTCACTTCACGTTTCGAGTACAACACAAGTTTAAAATTACTTTTAAAGACAAAACCAGATCAGTCTAAAATTAATGATAAGCCTGAAGTTGTACAGGAAACCACAGATGTCAGAGCAGTCAAAAAGGATGATGCTGAAATTTAAAAAATGGTCTCAGGAACTAGTACTCAAATGCATCAACTACTCACTGCCTACTGCTGGCTTGGACCTATCCTGAAGGGTACCCTTCTTGAGATACACGTCTTTGTGAACAAGAAGTAAAAACATAAGGCAATCTAAATGTATTAATGGGGAGAAAACAGCTGGTAGCATTGAAAGCCTCAGAGAAGAAGGCAGTACAAGTGCTTTTTTACTTTTTAAAAATTGTTTCAACTTGTTGGAAGGGGAAAAGAATGAAAAAGCTTCACAGCAGCACCACCTGTTTATTTTACTTTTGATTCCCACTTACATGATTCTTATGAGGCCATTTCAGCATGCTTTAAGAGAATTCTTAAAGCAGCTCTTTTATTTCTCTTTTTGTTGGTTGTTTCTTTTTTTTTGTTTGTTTAATACTACTACCAGACAGTGATACTGCATCCAGAAGTATGTAGCGAGCCTGTACATTACAAGGATGTGATAATGTTTTGGAAATGTGGTGACTTTTACACCACCCTTATGGTTCTGTTATACAGACCGCATTACTATGCACCTCTTGTTCCCCAGATTCTGACAATGTAGGAAATCTAAGCCGGTAAAAGCCAGAATGAATACATGAAGGAGCAATAAAATGATCAGATTATTTATATGGCTAAGTATTGCTAATACATATAGAGATAGCAATAGTCTCTTTTATTAATTTCATTGTAAACAGTTTCACAAGTTAGTGAATTCCAGGAAGTCCATTTATCATTACAGAGTTTAGCATTGCTTCATAAACCACATTATGTTGCAAGTTGTTTTTTACTTCAGTCATGATGGCAAAATTACTACAGTCACATTTTTTGATGGGGGGAGAAGAACAGCAGAGCAATGCTCCATTAAGAGACATTCATTTTGTAACAGAAATCCATAGATATCCTATTTCCTACCACAAAATTTTGGAAAAATTAATGTTTATCCAGCAGTTCATGCAGTTTCTTGATTTCAAAGCCAGTAAAGGCTATTAAAGCAATCTAGCTAATAGCACAATAGACTTCACGGTGCAAGCATAAATGCCCATTATATCTTCAATTTGTGTCTGCTTTCAGTAATCCTCCGGTAAATCACACTCAAAAATAAATAAATCTTCAAAATCCTGATCTTTCATGAATAATTATTAGTTAGCAATCAGGAAGGGAGAATGCATTTTATTTCTGGTTTGGTTTTTTTTTTTTATCAAAGCATTGGGTTTTGTTTAGTTTTGCAACAGCTTTAAAATATCTTATTTCAAGAACAGTCTCCTTAATTTAAATGTAGGTATTGGCTAATATGTTTTTACCTTTGAAAATTCAAATACTAGTAAAATAAAAAGGCTGTATTAGTCAATTATAAAGTCAAAGGAAAATGTGCAGCCACTTAAAATTACTTAACTATTTGACACATTTCTCCTCTTCAGTAACAACATAAACTTTATCAGGTACATTTAGGAACAGAACTCCTCTGTCTTCTCAGTGAGGAGTTATTCTGGCTGCAAACATGCTGCACATGCTATTGAAAGTGTTTAATAATAGAAGACCATGCACTTTCATGTAATTCATAATTAGAAGATGACTACAACTGCATTATTTAAAATCAAGCCTTTGTTATCAGCACCAGTTTTAGACAGAAGCTGAGAATCATTTGCGAGCTGTGGCAGACCCAGACTGTTCAAAGCAATTGCTGTTCAGCATGAAAGCTGCAATGGAGGTCACAGAACAGGTCAGGAGGAAAGATAGTGTATCGATTTCACACCAGGAATAGAGGCGAAGCGAGGGCCCACTGTTGCTGCATGTGATGTATTTCACTTCAGTTTAAGGCACATTTCATTCCAATTCAAGAGGGGGTAGGGAGCAAAGGGTGAGCGGATTTCACACTGAATCATGATGAATTCTGGACTTCTGTATTCCAGTAAATATCTCCTTCCTGACATTAAGTATTTCTATAGAAGACTGAATACAATGGAAATTAGACTGCAATCAGATAGCAGAAGAGAACTCCTGGGGGGGGGGGGAACAAAACCAAAACACAACCCCAAAGAAAACCTGCCACCAAAACCTACATAAGATTGGGTCTACTGCCTCCCAGATTAGTACATACATCTAATCTTGTCTCAACCCAGATAACTGTTACAGATGAAGTCCACTAAAGAAACTGTACTTGATTCCAACATTCATGCTGCTGAAGACAACTTTATATGATATTCTAATATTTTATTAAAACATCGTTAAGTCACATAAACCTAAGCCAAAAGGCTTCAAAAACTTTAAGACAGTCTGTTCACACAAACCTCACAGCTATGCACACACAACAGCATACTTGCTGCAAAGAGAATAAAATCCTTGAAAAAGTATTTAAATGCATCAGTATAATACACATACTAAAAACTGGTGGGTAATTGTATTTTATTTTCATTTTATAGGGTAATATAAATTGATATTCCAAATGACCCTGATTACTCCAGCAAAGGATATTAGCAACTATCCCTAACCATTTTATAGAAGAGCCTTGATGATTATTCATACTTCACTGCCTAGTGATAATGGCCAACTTCTGCTCCAACTTCTTTTCTTAATAAAAAATAAACAGAAAATAAAAACATCCGTTCTAATGAGGAAAGCATTAACTGCAACTAGAGGGATATTTCCCAAGTTACTTGGATAACAGGCTAGCCTTGTTAGTTTTCTTTCCCAGAAAGAAACTTAATTTCCAATACTTTTGCCCAGTGTGCTGCAAAGCTGTCAACATCTAAACTGTTCAGTTCACATACAGGGTAATGGTCAAATGCTAAGACTTTTATGGATAAAGTTCTCCCTCCCTGCCCTGATCTTACTTGGCATAATTTGTTCTCTGAAAAACTGCTCCTCTTTTTATATGCTGACTCTGCTCTTCTGCTTGTGACAATATTTTACAACTTTTCTAGATCTTTATATTGGCTCCATAACACCAGCAAAATAGCCAGACACTGACATATTTCAGAACAAAAAAAGGACTATATTTGAGACTGCACAGAGATTTCCTATTAAATTATTTATATTAGTTCACTTCCACGTCATTATTTCTTTTCAACTGTTCTAAGGCATCATTGTCAACTTCTTGAACCCTCTCATGAAAGCTTTGCTGTCATCAGGGTCTATTTCAGCATCCTTAATTCTGCATAAGGAATCAGTTACCCAGCAAGTTTCCAATCACAAAGGGCCAGATGTTCCTCTCTGCTACATGCTGGAGCTGGCCAGACGGGCCCCTCACTAAGACTGAGGAGGGCAAAAGGTGGCTGTGCAGAGAGAGAGAGTGTGTGTGTGTGCTACTGGCCTGCCACAAAACAGCTGAGCCTGCAGTGCACGAACAGAGAAAAAACTCAAACAGTGGAAATTGTTATCAAACAGAAGTGATAGTAGCAATCAAGTACTCCATGATCCACAAGGAAATACCATTGCAATATCATTGCACTGTGAAATGCCAAAAGAGTTACCACTTCTAAATCATTTGACCACTTTGATGATGCTGTGCTGTAGAAATGTATAGAAATCTCAATGCTGTGCTATATCAATGTATAGAAATGTTCCACAGGCTTGAGTGAGGCTTCCATGGATTAGCACCTGCTGGCTACAGACAAAAAGTCAAAATCCACTAATGTTATTTGATCTACAGACTCCTGATGACACCAGGCATCATGAGACTCTTCCTTCTCTGATATGTGGCATAGAGTTAAACTGCCTGTGATGGCTCCTCTCAGGAACATCCAACAGCATTGTGTTGCTGATGATTGTTTCCTAAAGACCATGAAGAGCAGAGTATCTGCAGACAGTTTCATGAGCAAAGGCCAAGAGGATAGACATCTCTCTTCATGGGGATGATATCCAGAACTACCTCTTCCCATTAATGCTAGCATTAAGATCTCTTTATTTCACACTTCTTACTGGACTTCCAGATAGTACCATCAGCCAAAATAGTCATTTTTTTTATTTACAGTTGGACAGGCAATTGCCATTTTTAAATGGATAAGGATTTCAGCAAGAGAATAAACCATTAAAACCAGTGTAGACTAAGCGATTCTAATAAGCTATTTGAAAACAGCTTGCAAGTCACCCATATGGAACAGAACATAAATCCCAAGTAGCTACCTAAAACACTGTAATTCAACACAGTCCACAGTGATTGCCAGGCAAAATTTCAACTCCAAGCCTAATCTGAAATTCAGTGCCATCAGTGGCATAAGTCCCCTGTTTTATACACCCTCACATTCCCCCGAATGTTGACATGGCAGTTTTGCTTATCTGGGACACATCAGCTGACACACAGGGAGAAGTGTACAGCTGTGGGACTTGCTTTCATTACAGCTCAAGTTAAGCCCAAGGCTTCCACATGCCACTGAAAGGTTTGTGCCATGCATTGCTGCTGACATTGCTTTCTCAGGAAAGAATGCATCAGGTGACACAGTGGGAGTTCCTCAGAACTCAGCACCAAAAGCTGTACCAGGTACACCCACACGCTCCATGGCTGGGGAAACGTGGCAGGAGCACCAGTTGTACCATCGGCTGGAATAGTTATTGTGGCTGTGGGCTGGGGAAACTGTTGCATTCTTCCAAATTTCTAGATCCTGAATTTTTCAGTACTGGCACAATATTCTATCATTCCCACAAAGCGCTCCATTGCCTCATTAACAGAGGTGACCTCTGCTGTCAAAAAAAAGTTCACTCAAAATTCAAAGAAATGTGAAATCTGAGAATTTTCTTTTTCCTCTTCAAGAGTGTGAAGAACGGAAATGAGAAAGAAAAGAGAAAAGCAAAGGGGCTTGGGTTAAGTTCAATTAGCAGTAGAGCATACTCTGGAAAGGTGTGTGCATAAAATACAGGCCTCAGGGAATAACAGTGGTAAATAGACAAATTAAACTTCAAGAGTCTTTCTAACCTCTCATATAAATAATTTTTTTCAATATTTACTGAGTGTAAAAAGATCAGCCTTAGACACTTGCAATGAACATGATAAATGGTCACATTGCATATGTGTTAATTAATACTAACCCCTCTCTGGATAACAGAAAAAAACAGCAATGCAAACAAATCCATACAAACCCCACAACAAAAAAAACTAAAGCATTTACAGACAGAATATACATGCTTTTAAGCAAAGTGAGCCTGGCAGGTGGGTATGTTCCAAGTAAACTGCACCACCATTTACTTCCTATATGGAAACAACAACCTAAAAAAATGATACTCAATCAAGTACAAAGCATTAAATTGCATCTTTTACTTGTTAGATGCTTTTACCAAAAAATTCAGCCACTTCAGCAACAATCTCATCCAAACTACAATATTTGGAGTAAATGGTGTGAATAGAAACTTTCAGTTCTACACTAGGCATTTTCACAGATTGACCTAAAACACAGTGAGCTTCTGCACAGTCGACTTAATCCCTAGCCAAGAAGTAAATGTGCTAGAAGCATCCTTTACAACACTGTATATTAATCCACACCATTTCTGCTTGTTTTTTTGTTTTTAAATCTCAGTTATACAACAATACGTCACACAGCTCTTTTGAGAATGAAATAATTTCCCTCAATGCCGTAAACCACAAATATTTTTTGAAATGTCCACAAATTATTTTTTTCTACTAACCATTTGCCCAAGCAAGAAATATCTCCAAAGATAACACTTTGAAATCTCACTAGTGTTACTCATTCAAAAGAATGGCAAAAATCAGTTTTGGTCATTTAATTACCTTTTCCAGCTTTACTGGGGTCTGGTTTTTTCCCCACTACCTAGCCAAAAGAAGATTGTTGAAAAGTCAGAACGGAACTAAACATACTAAAACCCACAAAAAACCCTACAGAAACTCCCACCCAAAACACCCCCCACCACATGTAAGAAACTCAAGTCCTGAAAATAACTGCAGCCTGACAGTTTGACCTTTCTGTAGAGGATTACTTAAGGACTACATGTAATTAGCCATAATTGCACATTATCTTTCTCAGTTTAAAAAGGGAAAACAACCAATATGGGTTCTTTCAGGTCTCTGATAACATTTTGTCCCCTGTATTTTAACAATTTATTTGCACTAGAAAAATGTAATAATGAACACACTTCTGAGATCTCCACCAAGTACAAGTAGCAGGACTTGGTTTAGAACCAATATCACAACACTGATCACAATGTTGCAATTGCAATCTGCTTGCCTAAAGGGTAACTACAAATGAACTGGTATTCTGTCAGAGCAAAACACTCATGGACTTTATGTTTCAGAAAAAGGACTGCATATAATGAATATTTTTAGTATTTTCATTTTTTGCAGGCATAGAGGGTGCTATTAGTCCTTCCAATTCTGAGGGAATGAACACTTTAATAATGTGTAATTCAAGGATGAAAAGGTTGAGAGCAATGGTTTTGAATAGATATTTTAGATCTTCAAGTTGAGAAGACATTTCAAAACAAAATGGTTTTTGTGATCCCTTGGCAGAAGGGGAAAAAAAAGCAAAGAAAAATCTGAAAGGCAAGCAATGTACTTTTTATGCAATATTAAAGAAAACAATGCTGTTTAAAAGAAAAAAGCAGCACGTCTTTCACATTTTATGTCCTAAGTAGGTTAAAGTACTGCCTATTACTTGTCAAGTATTCAATAGCAAATAGAAACTTTCCAGGTTGACGTGCTGGGGCAGACGAAGGTCACTCTTTAAAGCATTTTCTCCCCTGAGAGGAAAACCTGGAAGGATGCTGTTTGAGCAATTTATACCAAGAACAGCAAGTCATTAGGAGTCTGTGCTGCAAGTCTGCCATGATCCCAGTTCCACAGCCATGTGTGGTTACATGGTGGGAACCAGCTCCAAAAGCCAGTGAGCCAAAGCAGCTCAGAGGTGTGGGTTTTCTTCTCGACATGCTGAGCAGACCATAGGCACTGTAAATCTCACAGAGAACAGCAAGGCAGCAGAAAAGGCGCACTGCAAAGATGAACCCCACACATTATTTTTCAAAAAGTAAATTTTCAGTTTTGGAGGGGAAGACATGGTTGTGGAGGGAAAAAAAAAAAAAAAGGCAGTTTGCAGGTAGGAAAACCTTCTTTCTGGTTAGTGTTTTAATGAGAATTTTTCTCCTGATTCAGTTTGACTTTAAAACAAAAACTAAACAGTAAGGAATCCCAAACCAACTGTGAGTAACTACTATACCCTTAAAATAAAGTCTCTTGACTCTGAAATTAAGTAGCCAAAACAATACAATTCCTGACCTGTACTTTGTAAAGATTTAAACTCAGCATTTTGGGAAAACCCAGCCACCCAGGAAGACTACATGGCTTGCAAATAACTCCTTTTTCCTGGAGAAAGTTACAAAATGATGCAAAGATGTCTAGTTTCAGTTATAGAAAGCAATACACAATACAGAACAGATCATGTTCTGTATGTTGCTCATACAGAACATGACCTTATTCCATTTATATGGGCAGAATTTCAAGTCTAATACAGACCTACATGTATAAAGAGGAGCATAAATGAATGTATTAAGTACAAACTCCTGTTATGCACACAACATGTGGCACTACCTAACGTTTGCTTTTCACTGTAGATTTGAAATCACACAAAACAAAAAGCACTTTACCCAACAAGAATGGGGTATGGACTATCCTACTCCTTCTCTCAGGACTTTTACAGTCCAAGTTGACATTCCTCTACTTGCTATCCCCAAGAACAGCCCTGTCTTGGATATCTCAGCCAAGACAGAGACTTCCCTTCTTGTCATGGACTGCTTTACTGGCCTGTTCAGAGTCCTTCCTATGCCCCTAAGCCATATAAAGGGACAGTTAAACCTCAAGTTTTTGCCCAATTTTATCCTCCCCACACTTGTGGAATGGTTTTGTGTTTACAGGTTCAATGTGTCCAAAAAAAGAAAAGCTCAGGAACAGAATTGTATGCGTACACATGATAATTTCTAACTCTCAAACTCCATTACAGAATCTCTACATTTATATACAAGCACAATATAAGAGACTTCATATTTTATGGCCTCCCCAGAATACTTTCCTGTAACATCTGAATTTGTCCCTTTAGCTTAGGGAGCTCTATGAGGAAATTTAATATCCTCTACGGGCATCCTGCATTTCTTGTACATTTGCATATCCCAATTCTCTCATATTTCTAACATTGGGAAATTCATCAAGTTAAAATTCTATGGAAAAAAAAAAATCAACATTTTAAAAGAGGAAATGAAGCCACCAGAGTCACTAAGACAAGCAAAAGTAGAAAAACCAAGGAAAACCACCATCATTAGCTGCATGCTATCCAATTAGCTTCTGCAATAGTCCCTATTGAACAGGATAAGTGCTACTGTATGCTAAAGGAGGGCAGAAGACACGCTCAATCTTGCTGTTTCTTAACTTTCTTGAATATTATTTAGTCAAACAAAAAAGCATTTCTGTACTCCACATTTACTTATCGCTGCCATAAAATTACGAATAGAATGCATATCATGCTTAGAAATCAGTTTCCATTTACATCAAACATCAGCTCTATGTATAACTTTATATTCTTTTCTCAATGGGAAAGTATGAATGCTTTTGTCCGCATGAAGATTATCCAATTACCTCTCTAACATCAAAGGGTCTTAAAATAAATTATATATGCAACCAATTCAAACCTTAGGACACAGACAAAGGAGACAAAAGTACTGAAAACAAGAGAGATTCTAACATATATATGAGCACTAAGGCACTGATATTAAATTTCTAACAGAAAATTGCCTTTAAAAAGCCACTGCATTTCTATAGCAATATTCTTCTTCTCTGTGCATGGTCAAAGTCCCATTGAAATCAACATCAAAACACATATGCATTAAATAAGGACCCACAACAGTCATCATTTTGTTAAAACAGAAAATTCACATCACATTCCTAGCAACATGTTACTCAGAGGTTCTTACTTCAAAAAAACCCAAGAGTCCACCAGCACATAATGAACTTATCACAACTTCCCCAAAGGCCAGAGTATATATTTCATTTTTCTCTTTTTTTCTAAGCACACCCATCACCAGAAACTAAGGTCTCTGGCATATTTATTAGGAGATGTCTACACATGTAGAAGCAGTATGTATGCACATGCACACATGCACCTTTAAAGCATTATTATAAGGCTTCCCTTCCAGTATCATTAGCAGCTGCTTGCATATATGCAACTTCTTGTCCAGAGTGACAGCTGTATTTTCGCCTGTTTTGACATTGAGTCTGATCTGGGTGAATAGCTCATATCCATTAAAGTGCTATTACAACACTGAATGACTGCCAAAATACTTCCTGATCAATTTTAAAAGCCAGCTAGCTGTCATCATGTAATCGCAACAGCAGAAAACAAATCTTTGGGGAATAAAACAAGATTTTAAAACATTTTTTAAAAGCAGGGTATTAAGTCTAAAATCTCCAAACTATTTAAATAAAAATCACAAGCTGCAGCAATATCTAGGTGAAAACCTCTGTGCTTTGAAAACCCACATACTTGTTACTGACAAGCATTCTAACATAGTCTCTAAATCTACCATTTCAACAATCTCTGCAGTTTGAACCCCTGCCATTACATAACTTAATAAAGCAGCACTGAAAACAATCACCACAGAGTGTGATTGCGCTCACCATTAAATTTAGTCCTATAAAATTTAAGACTGAATTCAATCATCTTTGTGTCTTTGGTCAGATGATGGAAAACCAATGTGCTGGTTCAACTCCTTACTTCCGAATAGCTTTACCATATGCATATTTTTTAAGTTTCAGTACAAACATTATTTCAGCCTTTCATTTATCAGGCACACTCTGAAGGCTATATATAACTCAGAGACAGTTAAGACCACTTGAAGAGAAGGCACAGTTGGCACAAATTTGGCACAACTTTCAGAGAGTCTGAGCAGTGCTGTACTTGTAATACTGCACATTAAAAAACCACAAAAATGGGTTGTAAGAAGTTAGACGTTCTATATGAAAGATGTCCAGTAAGACAAGAGGGCAATGCCCACATGCACACATAACGACTACTCGATGTATAGATGCCTTTTTAATTTCTCCTTACTGCACCGTTTTCTCCCCAACTCTGTGCAGTATTGCCAGTTTGATGTGGCCAGTCTGTTTTGATAAGTGAAATATTGCTGTTTCAAAATATATTATGTATGAAATCTAGCTCAAAGAACTACACCCACCATCTACTCCACGAATATCGGCACTGGCTCAAAAAAAAAAAAAAAAAAATCAAACCGTGCACTTGCCATTAGGAAAAAAAACCATGAATTAGAAGCTCTTTGAAGAGCTTCTTCTGTAACTCTACTCAAGCTGAAATACATACCAAACAAACAAACAAAAAAAAAAAAAAAAAAAAAAAAAAAAAAAAACCCCCCAAAAACACCCCACTAAAACTACACTAGGTAAGACTGTCAACATTCAGTTTTACACTAAAACAACTGAGTAACAAAGGGGAATGCTCTTTCAGTTCTAGTCCTCAGATAATTGAACTCTATGTTTATAAAGTTATAAAACCTAATTAGAAAGATAATTGCATTACTGCCTGCCAAAAATAATGTTATTTGACATTTTATGGTATAATAATAATTAAGGAATTTTGAAAGTGTTATTCTAGCCAGGATGTTCATGACAAGAAACCTCTCTCTATGTAAAATGAGAAGCTAGAGGATTAGAGAGGGCTCTGCAAGCACAGGTACAATATATTTTATCAAAGAGTGGCAATTCAGATGTGAAAATGCTGAAGGTGTTTGTGCAGAACACATATCGTAAGACTTTACTGGTTTTGGCAGCATGTCAAAAAATGCAAACTGCCTAAGAAGGAACATGGGCAGTGACTCCTACATTTAAGGGACAACAAACATGTTTTCAGAGAAGCTACAGTGATGTCATACCAACAATTTAATAAAAGGAATCCCTTTACCTCAGGCTTTGGTCCAACCCCAAAAAAGTAGACAGAATCTAAGAAAATAAATTCAAATATATTTATAAAAATATAAATGCAGGGACTTGTTCAGACACACACTTATATTCAACCCCATTTGTTTTGTATATTGTAAACATTTAGTTTTAAGACAAATTTGTATCTATGCCTTAGGTCAAGGAAGAGGAAATCTAACATGAAGCAGTAACTAACATTATGTCAGCTCCACACATGAATATGGCTGTATTTTCATGTGTGGTTTAGACACTTAAGTAGAGAGGATCCTAATTTCCAAGTAGATCCTCTAACATTTTTTGAGAATAGTATTAACCTAAAGCTACTTAACAACACCTTTATGACAAGTACCTAGAACATTCATGATAGTTTAGAAAAACCCAACATATTATATTACATGTTCTTAGAAGATCTAGACCCAACTTATAAATTTCACAGCATTTATAGGTCTGGTTTTTTATTATTAAAATGTGTTTTAAAATTTAGCTTAGGAGGATAACATGTTGATTAACTGTTGATAATTCTGGATAATAGCACTGATGATGAGTAGCAGCTGCATTAATAACTACAGTAGGAAAGGACTACTGGGAATCTGCATGTTTGCAAAAGGATTCTGAACTGCTAATATGTACAGATTGCTACAAAATCCAGTGCATCAAAATATACATTGCCTTGTAACTTGACATCAATAATGCTGCCTATTAAAAACATAATCAGTATGGTATTTCTGTGGTTTAACTGTTCAAGATCTTAATCTTATTTTTTTTAATAAAATTCTTATAGTATCAAAATTATCATGGGTTTTCAGTCAATAAGATGGTACACTAGAAGGAAGATATCAAGAACTGACTAAGAAGCTGAAGAAAACTGATCTGGCATCACATCAGGCAAAGCCACTTACCAGCCAGGATGGTTGAACGAAATAATAGAGCTGAAACTCAGCATAAACTGGTTAAGTCAACTAGTTAGCATTTATCCATTTACAATTTAGGAAGGAAGGCATAGAACACATCATAATGAACACCAATCCCACTCCCAAACTGGCAGGTTCCCCAAAACAGACTGGCATGTTGCCACAATGTTTAATCTCAGCAGGAATACACAACAGCAGGAACACTACAAAAGACCAGATCAGGAAGGAGGGACAACAGGAGCCTACAACCCTGCTCTTCTGTGGTATTTGCAGAGGAAGGAGATCATCTTTTAAGAGATACCCAAGGCACATGAGAGTGACTCTAAAAAAAAAATAAGTAGAAGAGACAATGAACCTTCCCTCCACAAACACACATTCATGTACCAGCAGACAGGAATGAAGGGTTGTAGCAGGCCCAGGGCCTGCAAGGCCTCCTTGGTGGTCAGAAGCCTGAGCTAGGAAATGCCAAGTCACGATGACTCGGGCCTTAGAAGCCCCGCTCTTCCGCCTTTTGGACCCTGCTTATCTCTCTGTAAGCCTACAGGTCACTTTCCCCTGACCCTTGCTATTGGACAATTCCCAAAACCCCTGTAGGGTACAAAAACCCCCAGTTCTGCCTGGTTTGGCAGAAGAGCTGTCACTGAGAACCTTCGTGGAAGACCCTCATAAAGAATTCTTCGGAACCTCACACAGCGCTTCTCCTCTCTCTCCCTGCGTCTGCTGCTTACGGCCACAAGCAAGCTAAAGAGCTGAAATCACAGAGCTGATAATCACTAAGAGCTAAAATCACTTGAGCTCACTTGGCTGCCTGCAGCTGGGAATGGCTTGGGAGATGGGACCCAGTCTGAGCCTCCACTGAGTTATCCAGGCCACGGCAACCCACCAGGCTCAGCCCGGCTGGAACCTGCCATGATAAAGGGTGATATTTGATTTGTGATGCCAAAAATAGTATTTGTGATGTCACAATAGTATTTGATACAAGTATGCAGTTACTATTAAACTAATTTTAGAGATATTATGAAGAGTATGAGTCTCACATATTTATTGCCATCTGCCAGAAGCGATTACAGTACTAAGCACACAAAACAGTTATTGGAAAACCTATCTAAACAACCAGCTTAGCAATTGCAGTGTCAGGAAAGCCTCATGATGTAACACCCATCTTGCTCTCACAGGTATTGGTTGTGCACATATAACACTATATAATACAGCTAGCATAGTATTAATAATGACAGTAGAGAGGACTTTGCTCTATTCACATAGTGTTGCAGGAGAAGTTACTTATTATATCAAAACCCCAAGCCAAAAGAACAAAGAGGAATATATGCAATTCTGCAACAGTTTAGCTAACGGTCATTATAAACACCATATCAAGCTTCATGCCAATTTTATTTTTCCTTTAATAAAATGAGCTTGTCACACTGTTCATGAGGGAGACAGCCGTGCCTTGGACTGCAAGTAAATACACCAACACTAAAACCTCTTCCAGATGTGCAACTCCTCTCTGCAGCACAGAGATATTTCTTAGCCTTTAAGCAATATGAATATGAACTACTAACTGAACAGAGTAACTGTCATATGATAATTCACCAGGGAAAAAAGTCAGTGGAGAGTCACGGGACTGAGCATACTACCAGGGATGTTTCACCCTTTGACTTTCTAGTTTACAATCTGATTGTTCTGGAACGTTGTCAGCTTTATAGGATCTGTGCCTGGGGTCTCCATCATGGAGATGCACAGCACAAAGACATGGCCTCCATTTCCTCCCTCAACATCCTTGTCTCTGACTCATAATCACTTAGCATCTATCTTCTCAATATTACCTGCTTCCAGAGCAATTCTGTCCTCCCAGTTTGGAATAAAGGCTCACCTTTCCCTGCAGTGCTCTTCCCTTTAGTTATTTTTCTCCTGATTCAATCAACTCACAGGGCATTGCTTCAGCTAAAGGTGAGACTGGGAAGACAGACACAGCACAGCTGATGGAGCACCCAGCTGCTATCACAAATTGATATCAGGAATCACAATAGCACCACACAGTTTTTGGGTTTTTGGAACAATGTATCTTAAAAATTGAGCTTTTATGGAAGTAGTAGTGACTACTGCACCTCACCCCTGTTATAAAAGTCTCCACCCATCACTGTTTTACTAACAAGCACCATGTAGAAGTGTGACATTGAACTGCACTTCCATTTATGGGTATCATTCACAGGAAAACTTGGCTTCTTTTTTGCTTGGGATGTTTTCTATTGTTTATAAGAGAAAGAAAAGTTGTACAGCAAGTAAAAATTGAATGGCTTCAAGTAATATTTTTTTGCCATTTTTCCAGTTCTTTCTTCAGCAAGAGAGAGATATTGGCCACCAATATGGCCATGGTCCAATATCATTCTGTGTATGAATCCTCTCACTAAAAATGCCTTAAATTACCTATAATTCCAAATGCATGTAACTGATCAGGTCTCACAGAGCATCACCGTAATATATTAGAAAAGATTATATGATTTTAAATAGCTGGTAACACTAACCTCACCAGCAACAGAAGGCAGAAAAACATGTTCACTACCAACCTAAAAAAGCTCAGCTAACTATTTTTGCTCATCAGCTAAAATACTATATGTAAGGGGTGGGTGGGTGAAGAGATCACCTAGAACTTCATATTGAAAGAAATACTCAGTTCCAGTTATGTCAGAGGCCATCTCTGAATTAAATAGTCATGCTAATATTGTGACTCAGCTACCCAGAAATTATTTTGATGCCCTAACATTTACATCTGAAGTGACCACCACAAGCGGATCTTGTTTCAAGACCTCCAGACTGCTTCCTGCCAGTGACGGTCCACAGATTTGATGGTGTCCTGACCAGAGCAGGTCTAGGGGCCACACTGGAGGCTGGCAGCCCAGCATCTCAGAGGTCTCTGGCACTGTCAGTCCTACGGACCCCTGGTCAAATGTGACACAGAACAGATAGAAGGAAATGCAGAAAAAACAAAATGAGTTGGGGTTAGGATGCACACAGTTCCATGACTTGTGCCTGTAGTTGAAAAGATAATCATTCTTAATTAGGCTGCCTTGTGTTAAAACTGACAACCAAGACTCAGATTTGAACCCAAAATTTTCTATATTGGACAGCTGTAAGGTATTGCTATATAAACTACCAATCACTTGATACACTGCTATGTGGCTTACCTCATGAATGTTGTTAGATACTGTTATTCAGGTGTAACATTTCAACAGTACTGTATAATTATGGGGCACCAAGAGAATTCATTCATTCATAGGGTTGTTGTGAATGTAAACCTATAAGAAAGGGGGATTATGATGCACTTTGTAACTTTTAGCACTGATACCTCATCTATTCCATATGTCTTCCCTATTAAGCTATATATTACATATATATTTGAAATTTGGAAGGGATGCTTTTCAGACGGTCCTTGACAAACTTGAGACTAGGGCCAAAACAAATCTCATCAAGTCCAGCAAAGCAAAGTGCAAAGTCCTACACCTCGTTCACGGCAACCCCAGGAACACCTAAAGGCTGACCAGAGAAGTGATTGAGACAGCCTTGTGCAAGACTGCAGGTGGCAGTTGACAAAAAATTCAAAATGAGTTGCCAGTGTGGAATTGCACCCAGAAAGCCAAGCCCATCCTGAGCTGCATCCAAAGCAGCATGGCCAGCAGGGAGAGGGAGGGGATTCTGCCCCTCTGCTCTGCTCAGACCCCACCTGAAGCACTGGGACCAGCTCTGGTGCCGCCACCCTAAGGACACAGTACTGCTGAAGCAAGTCCAGAGGAAGGCCATGAAGCTGGTAAGAGGACTGGAGCACCTGTCCTCTTATCAAGACAGGCAGAGGAAGCTGAGGTTGTCAAGACTGGAGAAAAGAAGGTTACATGGACACTTCATAGCAACCTTTCAGTATCTGAAGGGGACCTACAGGGAAGCTGAGAGGGTCTTTGTATCAAGAACTGTAGTGATAGGACAAGGAGTAATGGTTTCAAGAGAAAAATAGGAGAAATTTAGGTTAGATATTAGGAAGAAAGTCTTTACTGTAAGAGTGGTGAGACACTGGAACAGGTTTTCCAGAGAGGCTGTAGATGACTCAATCCTGGCATTATTCAAAGCCACATTGGATAAGGCCTTGGTCTTAAACCTGTTCTAGTGGGACATGTTCCTGCACATGGCAGGGGAAGTTGATCTTTAATGTTCATTCCAATCCTTAACAATTTACGACTCTATTCTATGACTAACTTTATTTAGGATTAAAAAAAAGTTTTCAAGAACTCAGATTTGTTCAACTTTTTTTTCCCCCTGAACAATAAAGTGCAACTCAGCCTTTCTTTTTTGCGTACACAAATAGAAGTTGCATGTTGCCATGGAACAAAATAGGAAGGCAGTCTAGGCATTCTCTCTACTGAAGTCTTGAAAAACTTCCAGTTACTGAAATCAAGTGTAAGTATGAGCCATCATTTCTACATCTATACAGGTGGAATTAAGAATCCCCTTTTATATCCCCAGTCTAACTGGACTTTTTATGCCTCATCTCTCTCCATCACTTTCATATTGCTCATGCTAGACATCCAATCTTTACAGCAAACATTTAATTTTCTCTCTGCTCTAAGCATTTAAGGTGTTTGCATGGGTACTTCAGAAACTCTATAAACCAATACATGTTAGTAATTCTTGCCTCAACCACACTAACAATCACCTGTGGAGGAAAAAAAAAAAATTTAATATAGTTAACTCCTACTTCAACGCCAAAAAAAAGTCAAAACGCCTCTGTGGACTTCACCTGTCAGGTAAGGCAGGAGGTATGTGTGGGGCAGGGGTGGTAAGAGAGGTCAGACAAACCAAATATGCACACCTCTTCATGAAGGCTGTCCTGTGCATGTTTCACATAGCACACACTTGGGACATAAGCAAAATGATGTAACATCACTTATTAAAGAGTCTAGTAGTAAATTACCCCTCCATTTATTTCAGAACTCCTTTTATTGAGTCAGGTGTGGGCGAGTTTGTTGTTTCAACATGCCAAAGTTATCAGCAGTGAGGATTACCATGAGTATCAAGAGAGCATGGAGTGGGTGTTGACACTTCAGAACAAGAACTGTTAACACTTCAAAAGCACATCATGAAGCAATGGGACTGCAAAAAGTCCCTGCCCTCACAGCTCTCTGAACTTCTACACCTGAACGTAACAGCTTAGCAAAGCAAACATAGACGACAATAGGTGTTACACTCAAATCTAAGTAATCAAAACTGGGCATAGAAATCCTTTGCAAACTACCCAAAGCAATCTATTTGGCAACGTCTCTTTATCTACCATGTCCTCTAATTTTCAAGTTACAAATGGTTGAGTTCATTACAAGTTAGAGGGCTTGTCAGCACAAAAAAAACCAAAAACTAAAAAGCAAAGAAAACCTTCCTGCCAAGTCACCCTATTCATTAAAGATGCATCCTCGTTATAAACAAAGTTCCGTATTTACGGCATTATAATTTTGCAATAATCTATTTACTTAGAGAAAAATTTCTCTATTTTATACATAAGTGAGATTCTTTTTGTCTCCAAAATATTAGATATTTTAGGATCTAACCTTCACTGCTAGTATAGATAAAAGCATAGTGAAGCTTAGCCATGCAGAGTTGCCACCTATGATATGCAGATAAAGAATATTTGTAGTAGTAAATCAATAAAATTATAAATAAACTGCCAGTCCATTCATAATAAAAAGAATACGCTAACTGTGCACACATAGCTTCAGACCAGACTGTTTTCCATATCTTGTTTGTATCCTCTTAACTAATTCTTTAAACATATCAAAACATGTATCAGTTGCTTCTGAACAATCTTCTACAAACTAAACTAGAAATGGAGCCAGACCAATGCTTACACAAGAAATGCAGCTTATTACATTTGTTGCACTCCAAATAAATATTGATTTCAATCATAGAATGCTATGAAAGGGCTTGCATCAATTACACAGTACATCACAGTCATGATGCAAGTTACCTCATTCCAGTGATGCACACAGCAAATCAATCATTCACATCCACACAGCTTGGTGAACCAGAGCCACCACTGCTTACCTTTATCTGAACTTTTAAATACTGCATTCATTTTGGAGTGGCATTATAAAGGGAAAGGTTTACAATGAAAAAAATAACAGCTAATCTGCCAAAAAACCTGCAGTAATTATAATTACCTCTATTCATGTCATGTGTGTTTTAATACATACACAAATGAGTAAAAGAGCTCTTAATGACAACAACATTATGAGGGGAGGTTTCCCTTTTACATTATCTATTTATTCAACACAAAATTATTAGGCTATTGTGATAAAGCAGCTAGAGTACAATGACTTTCCTTTAATCACTAATTAAAATGCTGATTGCCTGTTGAGTGAGACGTGCAGTTATGGTCAAACACCAAGTCCCATTGTGTGATAACAGCTTGGGCTGGCCTTACAACTGGGTGGGGTTGAATCACTACTAAGTAAACAAACCCTCTATGGCTGAAAAACACAATCCCTTCAGCTCAATAAAATCCTTAAGTAACTTTTAATTTTACAGCCTTAGACAAGCTAATATTGCAGAGCACAAAAGTTCAGAGATAAAGAGACCTACCGGGTGCTGGTATAAACAAGCAATTACACAGATTGTAGACGAGCAATACTGAGTCTGTATGAATTAATTTATTCTGTGTACAAGCTGAGGTGGAAATTAATTTCATGGGGCCAAATTCAAAGGACCACTGGGACATTATTGGCTTCATCTATTCAACTTCTGAAGTATACTCAAATTGCACCTCTGCAATCGCACTGATAGCACCCCTATGCCATTTAGTGGGGTTTCACAGATATAGTCAAGAGAACCCACACACTCACATTTCCCTTACATACTTGATTTATTGCAAAATAAATTAAGTAAAATAAGATCCACTTATCTACAGTCTTGTATTCCATGTAATAATTTTAAAAGGCAGTAAAAAAAAAGTCTGCAAAATGCCACTGTTCACATTGGAGGACATGAGAAAAATCAGTAACATTGTACTTGCCATTTACAAAACAAACTATTCTTTTTCAAGAGACTGTAAATACTTTTTAGTTAAAACCAAACTAATGTAAAAGCTGATTCTAGTATTATGAGCTTAATTTCATGAGCTACCCAAGTAGCAGTGCAGCATTTAGCATTTTCTGGAATAAGGGGCAAACCCCCACTTTCTTCTAAATATGGTTCGTTGGTATTTTAAGAATCAATTTAATCCATAAAGTTAACATGGCATAGAAGAAACAAACATCATTTTTCAGAAGTAAACTCATTTCTTTAAAAGGCCATTGGCTACTAATTTCAAACACCTCCATCACATAAATAAGAACAAATTTGCTTTCTTCCAGTTCAACAGGTTTATTTCTTAACAGAACAAATAATAATGAGCTGTTTAATGGACTAACCTTTATCACATTTCAAATAATCACACAGTTTGGTGTATTTTGGCTGTGTTTCTTAAAAAACACAGTAAAAGAAATTATCTGAGCATATTTTTGTTATGGTTATACAGGTATACTCACATATTACACGTAATTTGGAGTTACTATTACAGAAACCTCAAATTAATAATTTCTCACAATTACTTTTATATGTGCACAATGCCACAAGGACAGAAAAAATTATTTTAGTACTATAGCTGCAAATATTCTCTTCCCCCCTTTCCTAGTCTCTTTTCCACCAGCTGCCTCTTTTTATATATACAGATGCACAATCAGTTCAATTTCCTCACAAGAATAACAGTATTTAAACAAAGAAAGAAAAACCTTGACCACACCTCTTCACTTGCTGCCATATTTCTCCATTATCTTACTTGTAAGAAAATCTAGTTCATCTCTCTACCTTTAAAAACAGCATCTCTCACTCTTAAAATATTTTTACTGTTTTTCTCTCATTTGTCTATAGAAGACAAAATAATTCATGTTTCTGTAAAAAGGCAAACTGTAGAAAAATATTTTCTTTTGGCATTTTTTTCCTTCCCTTTTGCTTGAATGCATCTGAAACCAAAATGGGGGTTTTTTTTGCCTATATGCAGCTGCTATTTATATAACAAATCATCTCACAGAGGAAGAAAAAGTCCATGCTTAGTTTTTGGAAGGCACAAGTGCACAGGAATCTCTGCTTCCCTACTGCTGCTGTAGAGAGAAGCTAGTGGACATGCTACATCTTGCAGAGTGTCAGCACTTCACATAAAAAGTGAATGTGTCAGACTGTCTCCCACACCCTAGGACTATCATTACCAATTGCAATCGATGGCATGCTTCACTTCATTCTTTCATGTTCAAATAAATACAACTACAGCTCTTCTTTTACACAACTGCGCTGCAAGACTGCTGTCAGGAAACTGCAGCTGATGTTACAGCCAGGATCCAGCCTAAAGTGACTAAAACCCACCAGTGACCCAAGGCAATGGCTCTGCTCTCACTGCCTCTATCAGTGAGTATACTCCATAATTAAAGCTATAAAAAGACAACATCAAAATCTGCTGTACAGAAAACTGTCCAAATATTGGTTTTTCTACCACAAGTTTAAAAAGAAGTTTTGTTTCTAGATTCCTGTAGAGCCTTTGGTGATCTAGCCAGTGCAGAAGGCACTCCTATAGTAAAAGGATCATGAAACTTTTGGAAATAGGGCAAATTCTGATGACAGCTGTTGGTAGAAGTACTTCAGAACGATGGATAAAACAGCTCAGGCTTCTTCATCTTCCATGAAGACATACATCATTGTCTGAATCCCTGCCATGGTTTTTCAGCCTTTGCAGAAGGAGGTGGACACGGCCGCCAAGTGTGAGACTAGAACCTAGAGGGATGAAGTCTAAGGGGTTTTACTTCATAAGCATTCAACAGAATTATGAAACTTAGTTTTAGTGTTAAAACCTCCCCTAAGCTTACAGCTCAAATTCTTTTATCCATTTAACACATTCAAGTATCTTCCATAGGGTATCAGTTTCTCAACCACTGAACAAATACAGATCGAAGGCAGTGACCAATCTTTCTAGACAGCACTGCTGCAGCTTTCATTTGATAACTATTACTCAGCTGTCATCAAAAAGATCTTACTGCCTGTAATACGTGGGTGGCTTGGCAAATGTAAAAGTTGATTTTCAATATTGATTATTGAACGTTTCACTTATTAAAAAAAACATCTTATTTAAACAGGAGTGGACTTTATACACCAACAGCTTTAAACCTCAGTGGTTTAAAACTGAACTTGCAAAGATATCAACTGACATTTTTAGAAACTTGCTATCTTTACCATTTATGACTTCCATCTAGCTTTGGCATATGTAGGCATACAAATAACTAAAGTTTAACCAAATACACATGGACCACATAAGATGTTTATTCATGTATGGGCAACTAGTATCCATTGAACTGGAATCAAGAAAGAACAATGAAAAACAGTAGTATGAACACATGCATCATTGGAAAAATCTTTCTAAAACCTAAGTGTATTAAGCCATAGGACTGTCTGACTGGTAGGTGGCAGAAACTCACTAGCTTTCAATGACTACCACAGAAAAAAGCAGACTAGAAAATACACTTTTGAGATTCACTGTATATAAGCAGAAAGATTGGATGATCCAACTCATTGTTTGAATTCCATGATTCATTATACTGTACTTTATGTAATCTTTTCCAAACCTCACACAGGAGTAAACCAGAGAACCATTTCATATCAAACAAAATACTCTTAATTCAGTCCCAAAGACTTGTATTAATGTTCACTTTCTCACAAATCAAAACCATTCTGTTTGCATCTACTCTAAATAATCTGAGCACAACATTTCATAAGACAAATATTATATAGTAGAAAACATGTATGTTATAACAAAACAAAGGAGCAGAAAACTCTCGCATGCAAGAGCAGCCTTTATGACTTTATCCCACTCATAGAAGGTAAGGGAGACAAATAGAAGGATTCTCTAGCATCATATCCCAAGACATGTTGTGCCATGTTGAAGAGAAGTCATAAAACTTCTGTTTTAAGGGAAAAAAAAAAAAAACAACAAACCCCCCCCCAAAAAATCACCAAAAACCAAAACAAAATGCACAACTAAAAAAAAAAAAAGCACTCCATCACACATGCGAAAGCCCAAACCCATAGGAAAGCACACCCTTCCAATACACACCAAGCTCATAGTCACATGCCACACAGATGCCAAAGTACATATATACAGAGAATAGGATTACTGTATCAGCATTATAATGCCAATTTGAAGATTGCATATTTGTGAATTATTAGGAACAGAATTAGCATTTATGAGTAGGTTACATGTCAGTACTTAATTCTTACTTTAGTAGCTGTTGAAAAGCACACATATGCACACCAGTATAGTTTCTTTTTATGAAAGGAATGTTTTCAATCAATAAAATGAACCAGCTTAAGATGGTAGTTATTACATGGACTGGGAAGCATTTCTAAAGCAGTTCAAGAAGCTGTTGCCATTACTTGTACCCAAAAGTGATTTTGTTTGACCTTTCACAGTGTTCGAACACACTTTTATGAGACTGAGAAGAGATGTTGTGGGTTTTTCCATTTCCTTGTCCTAGCTCCAGGCTGTCACATATAAAGATTTTTATACGTGGTTATATAATGGTTATGTCCCTATCATTAGGATTTCCTTGATTTAAAAAAACACTCAAATACTTTTACTTTTTACTTTTAGAAGGCATTATTCAAAATTCCCATTTCACAACTCAAAATGATGATCCAAATCATGGTTTTTATATTAACATGCCAAAGGCCAGCTTGTTACCAACTCCCAGGACCCCAAGTTACTTTTTATCCTAGATCATCTTCTCAGCAAGTATTTAAAATCTTAGCATCGCTTAGCTCTTGCCTTTAGTGAACTGTATATATTTTATTCCTTTAGTTTATCAATAAAACCTTGAATTCTATCCGTGCTTTAAAATGCACACAGACCTTCCCTTCTGCAAGTAGCTCTAGGATAACAATTACAAACCAAACAAGAATTTCCTATTTCTTCATCCAAGACATCAGTGAAGGCAATTGTTACCAGGCCCTGAAGGCACACCATGAACTCCCTCTGCATTGAAACTACTGCTTAGTTTAGGACATCAGTTTAGTACCTCTGCTAGAATTCTGTGCTTTCCATCTGAATATCACTTTTTTTCTCAATCATCCTCCTAACCCCCTTTATGGTAATTTCATCTCCATCATAGAACAGCTGAACAAAATGTCAAAACTAAGATATTTACTAAAAGCTAGAATTTTACTACAATCTATGTATTCTACCTATAAGACGTGTTTATTCTATTACTGTCGAGAGGCATCGTTGACACTATGTTTGCTGAAGAAGTCATGTTGGGCTTTTTCCCAATATTTGTGAGCAATGCGTATTTTTTCCAGCAATTGAAGTTTGCTGACTGGTCTGTCACTGCTTAGGTCAACAAGGTTTAAAGAGAAGTTTGTCTGAGAAAATACTTTTCATTGACACCTTCTTCAGGAAGTCAAATATCTAAATGAGAATTTCCAGTATGGAAAGACACTGCCAGAGGAGCCCCCTGCCTCCACTAGGAGACTTATCTTTAGACACTATTTGAGGCCTGGAGTCCTAACTTAGGCATCAGACTTGTGCCGAAGTGAGCTAAGCTCTACACCTCCTAGTGTGCTAGGACTCTTACCAGTGCTCCAAGAGTTTCACAGATTGTCAGCTGTGTAAACCATCTGGTCAACTCTCAATTACTCCTGGGTAAATATAATTCATTACTTAAACAGACAAAAAATAAAAAAAAATGGCCACACCGCAATCCTACCTAGCTAGGTATTTTTCATTCCTTTATTTTTTTTATACAAACACTTGAGTTTCTCAAATTTGACACAGGTGGAATTAGTAAGAAATCTCATGCCTTTAATACTTGTAGTGAAAATTAAGCAGGAAAAAGTTAAATTATTCTATGAATGCCAAGGCATCTGCTGGTCCCTTACCTACTCACTGAGCAATGTGCAGGCCCTTTTCTTCCTTTCTCAGTGCTTTGTCTCTTATAAATGAATTCCTCTTTGTGTCCAAGCCTCTCCAAGTTTCATTTCCATTTCTCCATATAATTTTTTATGACTATCCATAATAATGACCCAGTTTCAGCTTCTGACAGCATCCTTCAAGTTTTAGGTCACTAAAGAGCTCACGTTTACTTAAATCAGACTTGTGTTAAACTTTATTTCTTTGCACTAGTAAAGCTAGTGTTCAGATATGTTGAATGTTTCACTAAAGAACTGTCCACTGCCTTCATATCAAGCCATGCACTTGCTTTCTACAGAAAGCTACCTAGCCATTTTCCAAGTTTAATGAAGTGCACTTTCTCAAACCCTACCATCTTTAAGCACAGCATACATTACATCTACACACTGCAAAAACTGTCAAAGTATCTGACAGCCAGAAAGGCAACAGGAAAATTAATCAAAAAACTGAAAACCAGCCAAATGGTAGCCATGGAAATTCTAGACTAGCAAATAAGGCCAAGCAACTGGAAGCACAGAATCCTAGAACTGTCAGGGTTGAATGAGACCTTTAAGAAGAGCAACTTGAAAGTCGCTCAAGAAATAGTGACAATCTATAAAAGGTACAAAGGTATTAGAAATCCTCCAAAGAAAAGCTACAAAGGTAGTAAAGGGCCTGGAGGAAAAGCCATAGAAAGAGTGGCTGAGGTCACTTGGTCTGTTCAGCCTGGAGAAGCAGAGACTGAGGGGACACCTCAGTGCTGTTACAGCTTGTGAGGGTAAGAGGAGGGGCAGGCACTGATCTCTTCTCTGTCGTGACAGGGACAGGACCCAAGGGAATGGCCTGAAACTGTGCCAGGGGAGGGTTAGGTTGGGTATTAGGAAAAGCTTCTTCACCCAGAGGGTGGCTGGGCACTGGAACAGGCTCCCCAGGGCAGTGGTCACAGCACCAAGCCTGACAGAGCTCAGGAAGCGTTTGGACAATGCTCTCAGGCACAGGCTGTGATTTTTGGGAATGGCAATGTGCAGGGCCAGGAACTGATGAGTCTCTCTCAACTTAGGGCTTTTTATAATTCTCTGAAATGCTATATATTGCATACATCCCAAACACTTTGGTTCTGGATTGCAGTAGTGGATTTTTGGACCTGTCAATTACCTTCCCTTATGAATATTAAGTTAATTTGACCCTAAGAAAGGTCCTATTTCCTGGGCACTAAGCATAAGTACATACCATTAGCGTAAGTACAAGTTATATGCCCTTGTTGAGTAGAGACTTCAGCCGTTTACAAAAGTTTACTTGGACAGGAAACAGAGGAATAAATAATGCAGAATCCTTGGGAAGATAACATCTTTGGGAAAGTGCTCAGAATAGCTTATCCTTATTCATAGTGTGCTTCTTAACCTTGCAGCCATTTAATTTTCTTATATTTCTGGTCTCAAGTTACAAAAACATTGAAAAATATTCTCTTTTGTGGTTTATCATCTTCACTTCTATGACATCTAGATTTTTTTAATGTTTTTTTTCTTTACCAGTGCTCTGGCAAACTTATTTCCTGACAGAACTATGTAAAGAACAGGAAATTGCTTTGCCTAGTGCAGAGTTTGTAATCACTAGCATTTGGAATACCCAATTTTAAAAGTTGTGTCTATTTAATCAGAGAATAAAATGGATCATGAACTGATTTGAAAGAACTTACATTTCACATCCCAACTAGTCTCCTAAATAGCACTCCTAAATCAGTAAGACCTAACTTTACTCAAATTTTGGTTGAAACTTTTGAGTAGGTAATATGTTTGGGAAAATGTTTACAAATAATTGGTTATGAAAAAATCTGTTGTGAATTAGTCTTTTTTATTTATTGCCCATTAGCTGCAAATAAATTAGCCTGTTCATAATAGTACATTGCATTCTATGTCAATCGCACACTATATTAAATGAGCACATCACTGTGCAAACTTCTGAAATGCCTAAAATAAAAGTTGGGCAAAAGTTTCCATTTACTAATACTCTAAATGTTAAATTATAAGACCAGTCCGTCTGAACAGCATCATATGAATAAGACAGGCAAAGAAATATAGGATATATTGCAAATAACAAACTAAATACCTCCCACAGCTGTGATTGTACCAGTAGTCCAGGATGCAACAGAGTTTTGCATCATTTTATCAGTGGGAAGCCAGCCAGATCTGCTTACAAGTGGATGGAAGGCAGAGCTATCTATGCCCTACCACTTGCCAGGCCCCTCCATCTCTGGGTTTTAATTTAGTTTCAACTTTGAGCAAGGCACCTCCCTTCCCTGTGCCAGAGGCTTCAGCAGAGACACACATAATTATTGTGCTGCACTTAAGTAATTTTTAAAAATATGCTTCAGTATAAGAAATAAATTAAACATATATTTTTGATAGTATTTCAGTTCTAATTACATATTAATATCTTGAAAATTCAAAAGCAGTATTTCCCAATTTACTGAGATGTTTGCTTTTCCAATAACTTTGGCTAGTTTCCTTTGTGCAAAAGTCATTATGGAAAGAAAGATCAAATCTTTTTTGTGAAATGGAACATCCTGTCCTTAATGCTTGCATACTATTAAGGTGTGTAAAGCTTGTCAGGCTGCTTTTTCATATTAAAAATGGAGTATTTGAAGAGGCATACTTTTTAAGGGAAGAAACACTAAGTTGGTGCAACATTTTTATGTGTCAGAAGGAAGTAAATATTTAAATTTTTTTTTTCATTGCAAATGCCACTCCAGACTACAAAGAGAAAATAACAGATTTCTGGTAACCAGATTAAAGGCCAAGGCCACAGCTTTATTGAAATACAGTAACTCACACTACAGAATTATCTGACAGCCAATAGTCCTTGCAGCAGTAAATAATGAGAGCTCAAGGCAAAGCACCAAATACACTGGACCCCAAAGAAGTGCAGTCCAGCCCTAATGTCAAACCCTTAAGTCAATCAATACTGATGAAACTTGTTTTGAGGTATGAAAGATGTAAAACACTTGTATATGGCAATAAAACTTTACAGTGACTCTTCCTTTCCTGTCTTTGTACTGCACACATCAAAAAACACTGGTGAAAGTCAGCTTTAACAAAAACTTAAAAGTGACAACCAGAAAAATGTTGACCACCAAACACATTCAGAGCACTGCATTCCTAGAAACTTTTCTAAGGTGTTCAAGAACCTCTGTCACATTAGAGCAGGTATAAATTACTTATTTAATTTAATCAACGCCAAAAAGCAGCATGCACAATGTGTCATTGAAGCCACCAGAAATTTGCACTAATATAGTTTGCTGAAAATAATAACTTTGCTGCTTGCTAATTTCTCACCTAATACACCTGCATATCTTGAGCCAGTTTCACAAAATTACTTTAGTAGTATTATACAAGGTCAACATTACACTCCTATACTTCAAGGGTTATTGATCTCTTTTAATGTAAACCAAGAAAAGAACTCATTCCTCATATTAAGTTGTTCCATTCCAAGCTCAATATTTGAAATCAAGTCTATCAATACTGTTTGTCTCCTACCCAAGAGTATCACTCTGGAAAGAAAGAGACCACTTCCAGCCTTTTTTCAGAAACATACTCCTTATTGTAAATTTTTTTTTAGTTTAGTAATTAATAAGAATAAGAAAGTATAAGAAGCAGAACAAAGGTAAATTAAAAAAAAATAATTTGGAGTATTATGTCCTCAGGAAAAATGCTGGGAAGAGCTGATTTTGCCTGCAATTCATATTAATATCATAAGATACTAAAAAATTTCATATATATAGCGGGTTTTATTTGTCCACATACAGATGAACTGAGCAATAGTTCAGTTCAAACATGAAATAAGATGAGCGAACTTTGATCTTTAAGGTCTCTTCTAACCCAAGCCATTCTATGAGTATATGAACTTGAAATGCACAAATAGGAAGAACAGACAGTAAACCCTCCTCAAAACCTGCAGGTATAGGAGCCACTGCAACAGGTACATACTCTGATTTAACAGGAATCTTCTCACAACCTTATGACTTATAGACTCCTACTACACACTGTTGACTGCTAAAATACATAAGCAAAAAAAAAAAAAGCTCATTATTCTCAGTCACACATAGGTAATAGACCAATAACTGTTTTTCTTACCTGTAAAATCATGACCTGTGTTAATATACATGCATTGTTCTCGGTCACACCAAAAACTCGCATCGCTCTGCTCTTTATCAAGATCTACAAACTACTGCAATGTTATTAGCATTTGAAAAACAAATTACTCCTCTGTAACAGCAGCTCCAGCTCCAGTTTTGTGCATGCACTTGAGTACCCATGCTTTTCCCTCCTGGTGGCTCTCCAACTCTTAGTACATAATTTTTTGTCATTGTAAACTGAAGGCACTGCTGTCATTTGCAGACCTCATTTAAACTCTGTAGCATGTCTACAGAGTATTTCACAAGCTGCTGCTGCTACTCACTTCTTCAGGCTAGCTGCTACAGGGTCATAAAGGTCACTAAAGCCAGATCAGTCACTGGGATCAATTTTCCCTTCAAAGATGGGAAGAGATGCACGCAAGAAAATGAGTGGTGAGAAACCCAGGGCAGGTGTGCCATCCCCACAGTCCTCAATTGCCATGCAGGCGGGGATCCCTGTTTTTGCTAAGACACTATGCCTTTAAAAGAAACAGCACACTGGAAACAAAAAAATTCTGCTTCGCTATTTTGCTATTCCTGGTAAAAGGCAATAACCTTTCAATCTTTTTGCAACTGCTATGAGGCTTAAACAGAGGAAATCCTACTTGGATATCTTTTAAACCAGAATAACCTGCCAAAATATTCAAGGGAAAGAGCTCATGATAGTGTTATAGTCTTTTCTGAAAGCTTAATTTAGACAACTACCAGCAGATCCCTTCATGGACACAGCAAAATCTTCAACTCTCTCTATTTGACTGTGCTAGCCTAAGGCATTAAGTTCAATCCACCATGTCGCACCTCAGTAACTCGACACAGACTAGGAAATTCTTACAGTCAGCTTCCCCAAGGGATTTGTTAAGTTTCACATACATTTAGTTGTGCAGTTGGCCTGTTCAAATTGATAAACTTGTTGCTCAATGCTTGCAGATTTTGTCACTAGGAAAAATACACATTGGAGTGGGGGAGAGGAGGCTACTATGCTTCAGTAATAACTTTAAAAAAAATAATAATTACACATGCATTACCGCTCCTATCTCTTCTTGAGAGACATCTTTTTTTGCAGAAGAGACAGGCTGATACTCTGGAGATGGGCACATTAAAAATGCCACAGATAGAGAAGATGAATGTCATTAATGTGTGAAAAATGAATAGAACAGACAGACACAAAAATTCTATTCAATTCTATCAAATATAAAGAAATAATTCACCACATGAATATCCTGTGTATCTGAGCAATACACATATATAATATGCATGTTACTGATAAAGACTTCAGTCTGGAAAAGCACTTAAACATTCTTACTTTTTAGTAAGTGAGCAGTGCATTGGAATCAATAAAATTATTCTCTGGATTAAAGCATGCCTAAATATTTTCTTTGGTTGAAGGCTATATGGCCCACAGGTAGCCATTAGATTACTTTAAACATCACTATGACATGTTACAACATTGTTATGGTATTACTGAGTAAAAGTAACTTCCATCCAACTGATGCTTATGGGTGTAAAAATTACTAGCCTATGCTATGTACATCATGGAGCAAACCAGCTCAACCCAGTATCTGCAATGGCTTTTGTCAGCATTGGCAGAAAACAAATGGAGCAGAAAAGCAGCAGGAAAGACAGGCTGAAGAAATAAGAAGCACGAAGAGCCTCCTTTCCA
Source organism: Onychostruthus taczanowskii (assembly GCF_017590055.1). NCBI lineage: Eukaryota > Metazoa > Chordata > Aves > Passeriformes > Passeridae > Onychostruthus > Onychostruthus taczanowskii. Next base: position 14,953,120 of record NW_024496525.1, on the reverse strand, counting down.
GAAGGGTAACTATGGACCTACAGTAAGCACAAAGCCTGTGGTGCTGGCAAGAAAAAACAGGCATGGTCACAGAACCAAACCAAAGGAAGATATGATGAACAGAACACACAAATTAAACACACAAATTAAAACTCTCCATAGCCTGCAGAGCTCCTCAATTACATGTCATTACTATTGTGTGAGATAGAAAGCATTTAGTCCTCAGTGTGTAGCACAGATAGCACACCAGACTTCTCTTTCAGCTATAGAGTCATGTATTTTGGTGACAACCCAAAAAGAAGCAATTGCTTTCTCCATCTTTCCTCAGATGCCTTTGTTATAAAATACAAAAAGCCTTATTATCAATCCTTGCACCTAAACTGCACAAGGATTTCCAATGATGAGATTAATTTACAAAGTTGATGCATTACAATACCAATGACAAAGCCACCTAAATGAGTGCCTTAGCTTTATAGTCCTGCAGGGAATGGTGATCTGCAGTTTGTGTGAGATTCTTAATAGTTACAGGCTTACAAAACACTATGTGACTGTCCTTGTGACTTGTCCAAGCTGAAGATTTCCAATTTAAGAAATGGGAATCACTGTCTTCAAAAAAAGTGTTGCCATGGCCTTTTTTAAATGTGTTTAAAAAAGTCAAGTTTATTTTGCAGTATGTAAACTGAGTTTAACAGATAAAATAATGTCAACAGAAATAAGCGTTTTTAAAAGGAGGATAAAGAGCACTTAAGTTATAAAGACTTAATAAAGCTAAGAGAAAATATAGACATGTATCAGAGGCCATTCAGGACAGAGATGCTATAAGGTCAAGTGTTTTAGACATGTTTAAAGACTCATTTTGGGGCAGAGATTACCTAAGGGCCAGGACATGCAAATTGGTATTTAGGTGCAACAGGATATGACAATCTTATTTTCAGAGGCAGTTATAATACCTGGGCCAATAAACAAAATTACATAAGTACAGGCTAGAATCAGGCCTATCTCAGAAAACAACAACTCTGCAAACAACAAATAAAAAACCCAAACAAACAAGCACACCTACACTAAAACCCCAGAATCAAAACAAACAAACATCCAAACACTGCACTTCCATTTTGGGGTCTGTGTTTCCTGCTTGTTCTAACTCCCAAGTCAGGTGTCTTGGTAAGCAGACTCAGTTACAGAAGCCTTCACTGCACTGCACCTGACCTGTGAAGAAACAAGAGTCCATCTTCAGCTGACTCAGGGACTAGAACTTCACAAGCAATGAATAGCTAAATTTGGGGCAGCTACACCTTTCTTCACACTTGAACTAATGATTGTCAGCTTGTGAAAGAGAATCTATACTAAAGGGAAATTTCCTCTTGCCAAAGCACAAAAGAGCCAAACAGCCTATTTGCAGTAACCTGTCTTTTGTAATTACACTACTGTATGTACTGCCACAAAGGTTTTATACCTACTCAACTATATATTTATTTTTAGTTTGGAAAACGTAATAAAACAACCCACACTTTTTCCCCCCTCCAATTTGTTGTATTTTCAAGATGCAAACCTGTAGCACAGTTATAAATTACTGATAAACAAACTTCTAAGCATCTTATAATTACTTATTTGTGCTAATTTAACATTAAAAGATTGCCTTTATTCTGCCTAAAAGAATGAACTTATTCATAACAGCTTTGCAACCTGATATGAAACTTTCCTCAGAAACATGTATAAAGTGTCATTTGCATAGAAACGTTATTTAATTTTTTTTTCTATGGACACAACATTCAGCTTGTCTTTCAAATTCTAGGATTGGCATATCAACTAATCTGAATGACAGTGACAGTTTAGTTAAACATACAGTACACTTGGAAGATTAAAAGGATCTTCCTCAAAAAAACATTTATTTATGCAGTCCATTTCAAAAAGAATTCTCCTAAGGTGGATATGAGCCACCTTTTTCAGGAAGAATGGAGACTCCCACCAAAATGCATGCACTCATTGAACAACTATGTAAAACATACTTCACACACTTGGAAGATAAACTGTGGGAGCTCTCATTTAAAGAGGTACAGTAACTAGTTTAGCCACTCAGTTGAGCTATTTATAATTCTCATTTCAAGCCAGTTGGAGTTTATTGCTAAACTGAAGGTTTCTGCACTGCCCTAAAAAGAAGTAGTTGGTTTTCCAGGTTGAGAATATCAGATAGCCAATAGACCACAGTCTGTTGGCTATCTTTAGTCACAGTCAGTTCTTCAGCAATTCCTCACATCTTTCAGAATGGGGCAAGCATGAACCAGGACAACATTACCTACAGTACTTATAAAGATCTATGATCAAGTTCAAGCCTTGATAAACAGGATTTTGAGTAAAGGTAAGATTTATTTCACCATCATGAAACCCTCAATCATTAGCAGCCAATAAAAACCATATAAAATAGTCACTATAGAAGTAAAATAATTCCTTCTGTATATAACCCTACTATAGTCCAACTATTCCTACCACTGCTCACAGGGCTTCCTTTTATGAAACTTTCATCAGTAAATGAACTTTTCATACCGTAAGTACAGACTGCATCTTTGAGTATTTACTTGCAAAACTGGCCCTTCAAAACACAAAATTTGTCCTCTTAAACATAATTTTTAACAAGTATCACAAATACTTAGCTTTCAAAGAGGTGTTATTGGATTTTTCAATATGATCCAACTTCTGAAGGCAGAAATACAGTTTTCTCAAGAACCACAATCACCAGAAAACAAAACAGGCAGTAAAGTCTCACTCCTAACTTGTTCAACTCTCTACTCCATACACTTTGACTCTAACATCAAATTTAAAAATTCTGCATGTGCTATATTTTGTAGCAGAGAACTTCTGAGTACTTTTTTTGTAACTTCAGACAGTCAAACTGACACTACTACAACTAATGCTGGCAGAATCAATATTAAGCAACAAGGTAAAATTCCACCAAGGAGGAAGCAGAGAAAAAGAAAGCAAAGTTCTATACTTACTTGGAACATATCATACCATACTGAAGAGTGGAAGCCAGGAACACCAAATACCCTATTCCTGTGAGCATTTTTTAGAGCAAGCACCACTCTAGAAACATCCCCTAAATAGCTCACAGTCAGCTCTGGGAGGCAGCAGTTTAAAGCCAATCCCACTTGTGGAGCCCACCTGCTTTACAAGAGGTGCTCCACCCACCTGCAATGGCCCTAATAATGATTGAATTGGATAATCTTGCTCTGACCAGTTAACAGCTGATCCTACTGCCCCACACAGCTAACCTAGCACTTGTGTGCTGTTGTCTCTTCTACTGCTTGTTGTGCAAGAGAAATAGGCACAGGCTTAGCCACTTCCTTTGCCACGCTGATAGATGATGGACTTTCTGACCCCTGCAGCTGTTTCAAATCTGACTAAAATTAGACCAGACAGCAAATTCTTCAGTGAACTACAGGGTTACTGAACCAGCAGAGCTGCAAAAGAGCAAAAGGATACCAAAGCCATTTCTACACACTGCCTCTATCCTCACACAATTGAGATATAACCTATAAATTATGTTAACAGTTAAGCCACGAATTGATGCTGACCTCTTCCTGTACTTTGCTTTTGTCCACCTGTAAAATGGGAATAATAGTAGTGGACTATCTCCATCAGGACAATAAAAAAGGGTTTATTACTGTCTGTAGCACCACACTACAGTTCAGGTAGCATAGTGGTATATATATAAGAATACAAGTAAACATAGAAACCTACATAGCATAAAATGGTTTGAAACCTCCAGATGTCCCTCCTAAAAATTTGAAGACAAAATAGGAAAATACAGTAAGGAAATAACAGAATTAAAGTAGGTGTAATGCAGGAATTTCCAATTTTTTAAACTTTTCTTTTTTTAAGTGTGCAGAACAGGTGCAGCAAGTATCATTTCCCTCCTGCTGGCTGGCCCACCTGCTGTCTGCCTGATGGTTCTATCTTCACTACCTTAGTATTTATTTCCAATATGCAGAGTTAAAGATAACAACTTTTTTTTGTATTTTTTTAAATCTCAATATATTCTAGGTATCTCCCCAAATAACTCCATGCATCAAATGAAACTTTGTTGTTCTTTCAGGTAATGATAAAAAGAAAACACACAACAAAATTCTTCTCTCTGAAATATTCTGTTGTACAGCTATGACTTGCTGCAGAGAGTCCATACAAAAAACATTATGTCCCCCTTCCTCTGTTTTGCTTTTCATGCATTGTGATGCTTCTCAAGCTGCCAGATGTGAAAATGGGTGGTGTCTCATTTGGTGTGAGACATTGCATGGATTCATTGAATAGGTACCCAGCGTAGAAGGGCTGACAACTGTAGCAGTAAAAATCTCATGAGAAGCATGCCAAGAATAATAAAACAGTAATAACAACAATAAATTTCAAGGTATAAGATTTCCTGGTTTCAAGCCTATAAGGTTTTCAGAGTCTCAATATAGTTTTTGGCTAAAAGAAAAAAAATGTAAGCACAGGATGCTAGGGCATTTCAAGTAAAACATTGAGTCTCATTAACTCATAATTAGATGAGAATTAGCAACATTATACCAATTCTTTCTTATCAAGCAATTCTCTCTCTCCTTCTATTCCCTTCTTCTTCCACAAGCTTTATAAAACAGCACACACTATTCACACAGATGTTTACAGTGCTGGGGAAACTTACACAGAAACTTGCATTTCTGAAAAAAAAATCTGTAATTCCCTGGTTTCCTTCCGTGCTGCAGTTCTGCTGATGCTCAGCTTATTGGACACCTTGGTTCATCTCTCCTCCAGCTCACTGGGCTCCTGCTCAAAGATTGCTGGGTGAGAAAGGTCCAGAGCAGGCAGCACACTTCCAGGAGGAGATGCAAGTGCCTCCCCACAGCTTTTAAACAGCCACGCTTGCTGTCCTTTCAGCTAATGCTGCCACTTCGGGGACACGTTCTCATTTTTCTGCTTAGATGACAGACTCCTACTTTGGTTTAATTTATTAAAAATAAATCTAAATTTAAGGGAACTCATAATCAACACTAAAACCTAGATGACACCTGCAGCTTATGGCCCGTACCCACATAGTACAGCTGCATGGCAAAAAAGTCTCACTGATGATGGGGACTGGCAGCTCTCCCATCTCCAGATGGGACCTCCATGCCTTCAGTGAAGGATATGACTGACATCTGCATTTGTGAAATCCCTGCCACCACACGCTCTCAAGGACAGTGTTTGGACCTTTATTATATCCTACAAATCCATGTAGGTTTTCACAGCAATGCACCAATGGTTTGATATGAAAGCATTCATAGCTGATCATGTGAACTTAAGCTTCCCTTCTCACCTATGAGCTGAAGTGCACCTTAAGCCTTCTTCTTTTTTGACAAGAAATCTATTGATCCGCAAGGAATAATTATTCACTAACAATACAAGTAATTAAATTAGAAGTTTCATGATTCTGAACAGTGATATCCCTACCTTTATAACTGGTGCAATTCTTAATTCAAAGCAGTAAGTAATTTCACTACTTTTATTTTGCAGTTTATTATGTGTACTTTGTCAGTTCAGAAGATACTTCCTCAAGTGTCACCTTTTGCTTTTGCTATTTTTAACAATTTTCCACTTCTTTCTTTGACTATCCCAAGTGCCAGTGAAAATTACACCATGCCAAAGAATAATGTAACGGCTGCTGTCCAAGCAATAATGTATTTGTTATTGCTCAAGAAAAATAAACAATTTCAAAAATGCATAAATTGTGAGAATAATTAGCTTTCTTTATTAATACTACATGAAAAGATAAATTGCGGTCAGACAAAACAAATATTAACAACTGACAATGAAAAAACCTTAGGATTTTTGCACTGAGCAGATCTCTTTCTTAAAACTTTCTCCCATCTATAGTAATGTATTAACTTTTCTATATCTATGTACTTTTTATATTCCTATTCCAAATTTTTCAATCTTTACCTGTGGCTACATGCATTTCAGCACACAACAAAACAGCAGTTTTCTTTATCTTATTGTGCTGTTACAAAGGGCATAATTTTATTATTTTAAAGAAAACACTTCTATAAAGTCCAATAAATCAATGTTACTTAAAGATAAAAGTTTGCAGAAACTCTGTTATTTGCTCTGTTTTTTTTTGTTTGTGTGTTTTTTTTTTTTTTTTTTTTTTTTTTCCTTAACTGGCTTTCTGTTTAGCATTAATTTTAAATGTAATGTTATTTCAGTCAACCAATACTTTTAGGCATGCTGAATAGTGTGGAACATTCCTTTATTCTGATGTCATGCAGAAAGCATTTTTCTCAGAAGACATCTTTTGTAGTTGTAACCAAAAGGCAAAAGAAACTGGAGATCTCAAAAGGTGGAGGGAGGAGGGGAGGGGGCGTGAATGGGGGGGAAAGGCTTAAAACTCCTCAATCCTGTCACTTCTAAAACTGTATTAGAACCACACATATTTTTGGCAGTGACATCTTAAAATAGCCCTTATAAGCCAACACTTCTTTGCCACATTCAAGGTATTATACTCATTTTTACAGGTTTTGACTAAAAATTCCTTGCATTATTGTACTGTATCACAGGGAAGTTCGCTATAGTTTCATGAAAGACGTTTTCATTTCTGACTGGCATCTCCTCAATAGCAGGGGGCCCAGGCATACCGCTCTCTTCCAGGCAAACCTTTCTGCTCTTAAACAGTACAGCATTCATAATTTGCTTTCAGCACCGCAGGGCAGCTACACAGAGAAGTTTCTGCAACTAAATAGGTTACATCACAGAAAAGTCCACTATTTGGCCAAGGTGTAAAACATAAATACACCCCTCGCTCGGTTCTGCACCTTACAAAAATAAAATATTATCTACCCCAAAGACATTTTCACATTCAGCCTGGTATGTTGTCTATTTTAATGTGTTTATTATGTATCATCATTCCCAATTAAGTACATGAAAGAGAAAAATCAATAACAGAAGAAAGGAAACTTTAAAAAGTTCTCAACAGGATAAATACATGTACTGGCAACAACTTTTCTTTCTGCAAATAGTCTGAATTCTCACTGTATGAAACTGTACTTTATGCTGGATGTTACTCTGTCTTTACTTCCTAGGCAGTATTACAGGCATAAACATAAAGGAAAGGCATAATAAGGTAAAATTGCTGAAAAAGAATCACCAACATGATTCAGGAACAAGAACTTCTTTTACAGAAGGAAATTTTGGGTGATTCCAAGATAAATGATGAAATTATAATTAAGAAAACTTTTACATACAAGTTTACTGGAGCATTCCACCAAGGTATATTTAGAAAAGAAAAAGAAAGCATTTTGCAAGTACTTTTAAAAATTCTGTCATTTGAAAGACAGTTATGCACTCAGAATCACAGAATATGCTGAGTGGGAAGGGACGCACAAGGATCATCGAAGTCATCTCCTGGCTTTGCACCAGACCATCCCAAGGATCGCACCATGTGCCTGAGAGTGGTGTCTAAACACTTCCTGAACTCTGTCAGACTTGGGGCTGTGACTGCTTCCCTGGGGAGACTGTTCCAATGTTCTACCACCTTCTGGATGAAGAACTTTTCCTAATATCTGATTAGAATGCTAAACCCAGCCTTAACAGACATCATTGCACCAGGGAAAATGGCATATTATCAGTACAGAGTTACACACTACAAATGCAGAGGTATATGTACATAGCCTGTTCGAACTGAGAAGTTCCAGCTATTGTTGCAGTCACAAGTAACAAGACACCAGGTACACAAACTGCTGTGCACTTCTTAGAAATAAAGACACTTTAGGTTGTGCATGTTATTGGATGCTATTACTGAACTGAGATATAGGTGATATGTGTGTATATATATATGTAAAGTAAAATAATACACAGCTGCAAAAGATGTTACCTTACCACCCATAATAAACACCTCTCTGTTATTTTCCTGAATACCTACCAATACCAGCTGCAACATATTCTACCACAAACATACCATGTTTTTAGTAGGCAAACACTACATAAGTGTCAAAAAACCGCAATGTTAAAATAGGAGAAGAAATAGAAACCAGAAAAACTGGTTTCTATTATCTTTTCTTAAGAAGTATCTCTGGAACACATTCTGCCAGAGGTAGGACTTGGGAGATCCTTGGCTTTTCATGTGTAATTTGGAGCTGGGATCCCAGTCTTTTCCTGCGGAAAAAAGGGAAACATGCTCCAAACAGATTATAATGCTGTATCAAGCTAAATCAAAGAATCTTTAGGGTTTGTAGGGACCTCTGAAGATCTGTTAGTCCAACCTCTCTGCCAAGGCAGAACTAATGACAGAAAGAGATGTGACTGTTACTACAACTCAAAAGAAAAAAAATATTTTAAAATATCTTGAAACAAGGTATCATGTTATTACAACTGCTGGGAATATTCATAATTGCTTTAATGGGAAAAAATACTTTTTCTACTTCGCATTTTTCTTTACAAAGCTAGCCCAGCTACAGGAGAGTACATGGCTTATGCATGAGCAGAACTGGTAGCCAAGTTCCAGATGCAGAGTTCTCATTGCTGGTGATCCATGCACAAAAAAAAAATAAAAAAATAGGTAGACTTTTCAATTCCAGATTGAGCTTGTGGCACTGGCAGTCAAGAAAAATACCTCTTTACTTACTCCTTTTTCCCTCTAATTCTACAAAATAAATGAAATTCTTGCAGGAAAAACAATCCACTGCTTTAAGATTATAGATTTCTTTTAAAGAGAAGTTTTTTCTTTAAAAAACAACATAATTCAGTGAATGCATACTGTTAGCCTATTGCTCATCACAAGTACTGTGCCATGTGCTTACTAAAAAGAGCATGAAAGCATAAAAGGGAAAAAAAAAAAGTGGGACTGCTTTTGAAGGAAATCATGCTTAAAAAACTTCAGAAAAGCATTCCAAAATCAAGAGCTCTAAATGTGAAAATAATGTAAGATTCTCTGCCACAAGCAGGATCACTGAATAGATGATCAGTGATCAGGGCAGTGTTTCTGCGTGCTTCTCAACCGTTGCTTTTGTGTTGCTGTGGAGGAAAAAAAACCCAAACAAAAAACTGTTTTGTGTTTTAGTCATTCAGTCTTAAAATTATTATTTCCCCTCAAAATTTAAATTAATGTGTAATACAGACCTTTGACACTAGAAGGGACTACACAGCACCATGAAAGTTAAGCAATAATATGGTGTACCTATATGTTTTTGGAAGATATACCAGATAACATTTTAACTTGAAACTCAGTAGAGTAAACTAGAACTATACACAAAAGATCACAGGTGTGTAAAGACATGTATCTATGAAAAATACTGCAGAACAGCCTCCATGATCAGTGGAAAGACAATGCTGAAAACGAAGTTTACCTCCCACACCCTTAAAAAAAAGGCATAAATTACTATGTAATTTTGTTTCACCAGCTCAATAATAGCAGTTCTCCACAGCCTTCTGGCTATGCAGCCCCCTAAATGACAGCTCTAACACCTGACAGTGCAAATACTTCTTTATTTTCTTCTACTACTAATCACCTCTAAAGTTTATCATTCTTCATATTTATAACATATCCACCAAAAGCAAAAATTCAGTGTCGTTCATAATACTTTGAAAGAGATGCAGCTTCACAAATGATAGGAACCTTGGGGCATTTAAAATTGAATGCACTTTTTAAATTACTTTAAATTTCAACTATGGACTGTAGCTAGGCCTGCTTGCCTAAAGATAATGCTCTGTATTACCATGCCATAGATCTGGGTTAAATTTCCAGCCTCTCTATAGCTTCCCAAGCTGGCACAACCTGGGGTGAGACTAGTACCTCTTGTTATCGTGCAAGCACCACTTCAGCCGATTAAGGAGCAGCACTGTTCAGCTCTGAAGAGAATCTCATCCTCCTCACCAAGAAGCTGTGTCTTTGAGCACAGAGAGAGGTTAAAAACAGGGTTGAAATGGAGTATATCCTCAGGGCTCCATCAGGGACATGAAAGACAACCCCAGAAAGTATGTTATATCACAACAAAGACATCAAATAATTTTAGTGGAATAGCTGCCTTCTACCTCTACAAGTTTCCCTGGCACTTCCATATGCATACAGTACCTTTTTCCCCTTCCATCACAAGATTTTTGTGTATTGCTCTTACATGCTATGAAATAGTTGCTGTATTTCTATCTAGATAGCTAGATTACAATGGTGGATTAAGTTATTCACACGTAATGGATCAACTGCCAGGCTCTTCTGTACTCAGTGAAAAACAGGAACTACTTGTAAGAGGACATGGCTGGGTTCAAGTTTTGCTACTTAGTCCTCTCACTCCCAGTCCTAAAATGCCACACGATCTTGTGCACTCAGCCTTGGTTACAAGTTCAAAATTTAATTTACATTAAGGAATGAAGGGGTTTGTTTCACTGCTCCCAGGTACCAGCTAAACAGTCAAATTATTGTTGTTACAATGATAAACAATCTATGCGAGTAAATGTGTGGTATTTCCACGGAGATTCAAAGACAGTCCAGACACAGGAAAGAATTTCACCTGGTTCTTGCCTGCCTTCTGAAGAGAAAAAAAAGAAATTTGAAAATTCCAAATTTGAACTGCTTGTTGTAAAGCAGTTAGGAATCCTGTAGAAAAAAAGGTATCACACTACAGGGGATTGTAAAGACAGTGTTGCTACACTTCACTTAGGCTTACGGTACAAGCTTTTATCTGGTGACTTTAAAGCTTTGTAGTGTGACTTCTTGGCTTGAAATCTGATTTTCTCCATTAATGCAGTTATATACAAAAGAAAAATGACTTTCAGATTAAGGTAAGCAGCTGCATAATAATACTGGGAGTAAAACCAGCGTCTGTGGTCTTGTGCAAATCAGTATTAGTTTAAGAATGGATATTGACAAATAAATGGCTGGAAGGCTACATACTTGCCAGAATATAGAAAAATCCAAAAAGTCCAGTGCTTAAGTGCCTAAAAATTTGAAAGATATATACTGCTGAAAATTAAATTGAATTGAAATACATTTTCTAAATACCTTCTGCAACATAAGTGGCCTGTATCTTCTTTCAAGACAGAGTATCAGTTTATTTCAAATTTAGAGATATTGGCCTTGATTCAAATTCATGGCAGTTATAGAAACCAATGTTCCATGGCTTGATTCAGGTGGCAAGCATTAAATCTTTTTCCTGCTGTCATGCAACAACAACTTTAATACAAATTAGCACTGCCAAACTCAGTTTCCTGAGCTCAGAAGTCCTTGATGCTACTCCCTGAATTTTATTCATACTTTCACACGGATTGTGCTTTTCTGAAATTGTTGTAGCTGACAAGAAACAAAAAATACAGTTTAATGACACTGGATTCAGTATTATAATTCATGACATCGTAGAAAATTTAACATGCAGCTCTTCATTATTTTTTAAACTGAGGTAAAGCTCAATCAAATCCAATGTTTGTGGAGGGTTTTAACGTGTAAATTTGGTTTCTATTGGTCCCTTCAGACCATTTGTTTATGCTGAACCTAATCTTGCTAGTCAACAATAACTCATTTTTCAAGATACCAACTCGACTTTTTAAATGCCCTTCTTAGAGTTCAAGAAAAAACATCCAAGCCTCTGAAAATATGAGGCAACAAACTGAAATCAACAGTTTTTCTCAGTTTTCCTTCTCAACGGGAATATACAATTAACTAAACTTGACACTCCAGACAACTCAGAAAGGGATCCAGAGGGTAGATCTGACTCAGAGAAAGCATATTTCCACTTAAGAAAGAACCCTCTGTTTCTCCAATCAGCCACTCCAGACTGATGGGCCCTTAATTGCAGAGTTCCACAAAAAAGAGTGGGAAATGCCAATGAGTACCTAAGCCTCCTCCGTTTCCATGGCCATGCTCAAAAAACCCTGGCAAAAATTTGCATTTCAAGGAACGCCCAGTTCCAATTCCTTGTGACTCCCATAGAAGTAAACCAAAATCCAAAACCACTTCCTAGCAAAATTTCTGCCAAACCAGTCAACTCCCTATAACTTTGAAATGAACAACTCATTCTGTCTGAATTCAGACTTCAATTTACAGCCAGTCATTCATAAGTCTGTTTTCTTCTTTTTAGTAATATTTTACCACTAATTTATAATCCAGGAGTACCAAAAGCTAATCAAGCTCTTGGCTTTAGTGTGCTGTCAGCAAAGAGGCATATAATGGTCAGTCCTGGTCAGAGACTTACAATGTGTGAAGAAAAAGGAAGCAAAATAAACTAAAATAACATCCCTTTTCCTCCTCAAAATCCTGTAATGATGAGGACAGCCTTGCTAGTTCTGTGACTAACAGGATTTTCATTTAATATCAAATTTCAACCTTTTTTAATTTTTAATAACTGCAGCCTAGCTATTTTTTAAGTGACTTGCTTTTTTAACTTCTTCATATAAAGAAGACAATCACCAGTTTCTCAGCTACCTCTTTATCTGCCTTCCTATAACTACCCTTGGCCAACTGCCTCGCAAGTGTGCATAAAGAAAGAAACACTAAAGTCAGCACAGGGTAACATCACTGGAGCTCTGAAGGCGTGATATACATGTGTTCTGGCTGGCCCTTCCTGCTCCTCGTCCTCATAGGGAATGCTGGTGCTTTTCCTAGGAACAGAGGAAATTATATGATTTCATGAATCTACTCATAAATGGGTTTAAATGATTCTCCAATATAGGAGCAATTAATAGGACTAGAGTCTTTCTGACTTACTCTTCAAAAGGAAAGAGACCAAAAATAGTGATTATCATGTTGAATTAGAAGTGTGCATGTATGCATCTATGTGTGGATGGATATAAGTCTTTTGGAACTACAAAGCTTTACACTATTATCAAAGGATAATGTTTTTAATAACTCATGTTAACAATGATACATGCTTACCCACAATATGTAATTATTTTGCCAATAGTCAGTGCTGAGATAAAGATAATTTTGTAGAAACTCTGCTCTTACCTAAAGGTCATATAGTAGAAAATAGAGTTCAAAGAGTACCATAGGTGCTTACAAAAATAACTAAAAAAGAAAGGAAAGCAACAGGTTCAAGGCATACTATGCATTGATAAAATTCACTCTATATCTTACTTCATATCAAGGATTTATCAATTGTTAGGAATAGAAATACTCTTGTATTTATGCATTCACATTTATGAGTCTTAAAAACATGCTGCTCTTACGACTCATAAATGTGAATGAATAAAACAGACTTCCAGTATCTACTTAAAATTTGGAATTGCAGAAATGGCAGTGTTACCTAGCTGACATTGAAATCAGATCTCTTATTGATTTCATCTGCAGTAGGCCCCGAGTGATAAAAAAAAATTGATGTTTTAAATGTAAGTGCAAGCTTCCAAGAGAACCTGAACATCTTACTGGCACTGACTTATTTTGGTGACTAATAGCAAGACATTATATAAAATTTTGGCTCTAGTACCTACAGTAAGTGAATGTTTTTGCATCTAAGGCATAAAAACATATACAGAGAGAAAAGAATAGGAAAAGCAGAAGAGGAAAGTTGGAAGGAATTTTGATGGGATTTCCTAGCTGCACTGCACATACTCAGCTGGATACTCAGCTTGTGTAAATTGACAACATAGCACTGGAGCCAGAGGAGCCACGGTACTCAAGACAAACGAATAAACTGCTGTCGAGAGAAAAATAAGTACAAGCTTTCCCACCACAGAGATTAAAATATAAAAGTGACCCTAATGGATATAATGGTGTGTGGGGAATTCCTGTATCTTTTGTGCAAATCAAAAGAAATTATGAAGGGACAGAGAGAGTAATGGCTGAGCAATAATGCCTCATGTACCCTCACTGCTAAGAGATTCATAATTAAAATCTTCTCTAGCTGTGTGCATAGTGCCCATGGCAATGTGTGCCTTTGCACTTTACAGAAATAGGGAAAAACTTACTGACAGAGGACTGTGAGCCCAAGAAACAGCACTGAAAGAGGTATTTAAACCTGTGAAGTATGCTGGACACACATTGAGAAATTCACAAAAATTAATGGTGATATTATGCGATGAGCCAAACATAAATAACTACAGATCAGCTGGATACTTAAGGATTACAACAATTCAACTTTCTTTATTCATGAAAAGAATTTTTTTTTAATAAAACTTTTTGGTGAATGTGAGATAATAACTTTTCAAAAATTTTTCAAAATAGAACCAAAGTCACGACTTCTGAAAATGAAGTGCAACATACGACCTACATTATGTTTTGAAAATTCCTACAGAGATATTTTCTAGCCTCTCTGATAGTTCTCTCTTTTTTTACAGATTTTCTTATGCTTATAATGTGAAAAGTATCTTGCTGCTCTAAACTTCAGGAATAACCCTCAATTTCTGAGAAGCAATGAGTCATTTCACAGGCACTATCTAGTAAGCACAATGACTACTATGACAATTTATTAGACAAAACCAAAGTAATATATATTAATTTTATTATCCTGTAAGCCTGGTTAATAATATTAGACACATTAAAACTGCCACTAAGCAGAGTTTTAATAAAAGTTATACTAAGAGAATGATTCAAGATCACTTGAAATCAGTAAGAGTATTTCCATTAATTGACTTTTGTGAGCTTTGAAACAGGGCTGATTTGGTCAGCAATGATGCTCCAAGGCACACCACAAAATAAAATTCAATTATGAACATAGAAATATGCAATCCTTTACCCCTATCACAACACAAGAAAAGCCACCTCTTCAATAATCTTTGGTAGAGCTCCACAAAGCTATACCTATTCAATACTACACTGTTTGTCAGAGATTCTTTCTCCCTTTTTTGGGACACATTAATCTGAGGTATTTAAAGCAATCATGGCATGGCCTGAACACAATAGGGGAATGTCCTCCATGACAAATGCCAGGTGCTCCTGCCAGCAGAGCCATTCCCTGACCCTAGGAGCTGGCAGAACAGAATGTCTCAATTGGCTCGGAGGACAGCCAGCTTTCTGAGGAGCCATTTAGTAACTTCCCTAGCCACAAGCAGAAATAAACTTGTGCCATGCACTTAAAATAATAGAAAGAAAAGGCTAGATGGGGACACAAAAAATCTCAAATAAAGCCTTCTGCCTGCTTGCTTCTGAATGGTAAGGATAGACGAGATCACCATTACAAGACAAACAGAAGAATACAAATTCACTAAATCAGAAAAATATTTAACACAAATTTATATCCCAGGGGTCTTTTTTCCTACATTTTGTAGCACTGTATCTGTTTCATATTTTGTCTAGTTTTGCTTATTTTAATTTTAAATAAATCTTAAATGGATGCTCTGTTCTTTGGATAACTTGATGTTCTGGCATACTGTATGTTGGCAAGGAGCACTCATTCATTAAATATATGAGTGATTCTGAAATTCTTTAATTGGGTAAGATCCCTGTACTATTAAATCTAAAGTAGAAATGCAAGTGTTTGAAAGGCTGGGCCAAAGAGTTATAAAAGGAACAGAATGTGTATCACAATTCTTGCTGCATTAGCATATACTTAGAAGATCACTGGTCCATTTTGAAAATTATATCATCTAAAAACACTAGATAACACAGAATTGGTTTTAAAATTTAGCCTGAAGTATCTGCATATTTCATATATTTTCATTAGGCATTAAATGTTCACATGTGAAATCCTGACACCCTTCACCATCTCCTGCTCGGTATCAGGTTTTCACAGCTTCAAAGAATTTACCCATTTCTTTTAAAAGAATTTCTTTGTGGCAGAAATAAGGAACCCAGTCCAGCTTCTACTGAAAACTGGATGAGGTTCTGTGATACTGGCATGTTCTTCTGTGAAAATCACAATCCAAGTAGGATTTTATTGCTAGCAGGCAAAAATTTAAAAAAACAGTAGTGATTGGGAAACCAAAGTCACGTTTTTCAAAACAGGCCCTTGAGCACCTACATATCTTTGTGCTTTTCAATGAGATTAACCTTTCTGTAGATAAAATATATCTGAAAATGAAATTTAAGATTCTGAACCACTTTGACTGTTTTGAAAATATTACCCTGCAATTTCAAATAATTGTTCAATAGAGAACATTGTTTATTTTTTTGCTTTAAAGCAGCCTTTCTCTAAAGCTAGAAATTTTAATATCATTTACTAGGACTTATGGAAAATGTTCACTTAAACAAATCTGCAAATCCAAGTTTCAATTTCTTGGGCAACTTCAGTGTCTGCTTTGTTTATACTAGCAAGTGAAATTGAAAGCAATACATTATCCAGCCTTAAGGGGTTGCTTCTCTTTCTCCTTTCAATTAATCTTGTCTCCAAGGAGTCCTGCATTAAAATAAAATAAAATATCAATACTATTCTTTTTTAATTTCTATGTGTTTAATTATAAGCAGCAATTAATCAATTTTTTTCAATTTCACTTCTTCTTGGGGGCATCTCACTGAAAAAGCGAAAATCAACACCAATGTATTAATCAAATAATCACAAAACTTTGAGGCAAAAAATGTTTACCCCATCAAGATTTTAACCTAAAGCTAAGCAAATCCCATCTTTTACTTGAATTATTAGTAGAACTCATTTATTTTTCCTCAAAAACATTTTCAGCATATATATTAAATTTCAGTAGCAAAGGGCCAATTTCTCTTTTCAATTACACTCTGTAACTTCATTAACACCAGTGGAATTGTTTGGATATAAATAATGGCAAAAAATTACTCACAGTTTTCACCTTTTTTTCTGACTACTTTCTAGTAGTCAGATACTAATACTTTCTATAAAAGAAAAGAGAGCTCACAATTAATCCACACTGATATTTCCAGTATGATCCTAAAGCCTGGAAAATGCAAATTTCAATCATTTTGACATTGTTGTTGCTACTAAATCCACTTTAAATGGAAGAACATTAGGTACTGCCTCTCTGTTCAACATTTTAATATCAGTGGATCAAATCAAATCTCTGGAAAGGCTTGGATTTTTATCTATGTGCAAGATTAGTTAAGAGTCACCCAGATTTTCATTCAAACCCTTCTTTTCTAAGAATTCTCAGTATATCTGACAAGTTGGCCTTCCTGCTCCAATTATTTTTTGTGAATATATATAAACTCCTCTGACAATGTATTTGACAAAATTTATATAAGAACTATCATTAGGGGTTTTTTTTAAGTACTGTTACAGGTAAGAAATTCAACTATTCCAGGAGTTAATTTCAATTTCTAAAATAATTCTTACAATAATAACCTCTCTTTATTTTGTCTGATTGTTTAATCTATTTAATTATTTCCACTCTCTTAATCAGGTCAGATAACTCAGTTAACTGCAGCAATGTCTTTACATTTGCATAGGCAAAATGTTGTCCATCAACAGACATCCTAAAGTTTTTTCTTCTAATCTGTAAACTAATATTTTCCACTGAAAGATTTAAAAAGCTTTAGTATATTTCTACTGCACAGCTAAGTTCTCAAAAAAAGTGTAAGGCTGATTTATATTCATTTACCTAAATAAAATACACCTGCCAAATTATTTTACATTGTGCAGTAGTAAATTCATCACTAGAGCAGTAATGAACACCCTTCCAATAAGAAAAGTGTAAACACTGACAACTTCATTACAGCACATTCTGCCACACACCACTTCCCCACTCACAAGCACAGCCTCTAAGAGAAGCTTTGTGCTTCCTGGGAAGGAAATTATTTGTGATGAACTTACTACCACTACTACTTTTCTTTGCCCTTGTTAATATCTGGATCTCTTACACAAGAAGTGCCTTTATTTACATATGTATATTTTGTACATATAAGATATATATATTTATTTATCTGCCCTATTTAGCCTCACCCAGACAACCTGAATATGTGAAATCATGTGTCTGACTGGCAAGTTACTTGAGAAATTAAAAACTTCATGGCAAGCACAAAACAATTGACAGGGTTTGTTTAGATATTTTTGAAAATGTAGAACTTAAGTCTGCTTCATAAATTTTATCACCTTTAATTGCAAAAATGCAGCCAGTGTGAATCATTTTTAATAATTTATTTGTGATCAAGAGTGATCATGGTTTATTTTTATCATTATATTTCTATCTCAGTTTCACACAAGTGGTAATATTTTATTAAAAGTAAGCTCTATATTATTTTGATTAGTTGTTTTGCTATCTCTATGGACAGATAAATAAATCCATAGCTCAATAAGAACTCAAATAAATACTGTGTCAGCAAAGCAGCTGATTACATTATCTTAAAAAATCTGATGTAGAGAAATGTATATTGACAATCACTTTTTTAGTGGACCTGACCATAGAGATAGAACCTCCAAATTCTGTGTTTTTAACACTGCTGGCCTTATGCAAAAATGAGATTTTTCTCTTGATCTGTTGGAATCCATTAATTTACACTAATGGAGTTTGCTAGAAAAAGCTTTATGTGCTCTCCAGACGCAAAAACTTTCAAGTTTGATGTAATAACAATCACTGCTAAAAACATGTCTGTCAATATGTGACCTTAAAACAATCTATTTAAGAGAGATATATCTCAGGTATTATTACAATTACTTTTAAATATCCTATTAGCACTTTATTAAGCAGATTATGTAGTGCTATTTTAATGATGAATCTATTATTTCTTGCACAAAGTTTTCAGCATCTTGATGACTTCCACATCTTTTCAATCTTATAAAGCATCTTCACAGTTCTCTAAATCTATACCAGGATTTTTTTTTAGATTTTACCGATTCTATTGGGCCTTGGTTTGACAAGCCATCACTAGTCCTCAACTAAGGAAATCAGTAAAAAATAGCTGTCTAGAGCAGGTATCTACAGAGGTGAATGATGATTTTAGTTCACTCTCTTGTGAAATAATTCTACAAATTAAATAAAAGCAGTTTCATGTTGCATACCACAATGACATCTGTTTCCCAACAAGGAGCTGGGCCTGTAATGTCCACCTGTAAGAGAGTTCAGGCTTCCCCCTCTAATTTGAAAGTCATGGAAAACACAAAAAGCATCAAGTCATAAAAAACAGGAAAGCATACCAATTTTCTTTTCTTTTTAAAGGTGCTTATTTCAGACTTCGATTATAGTATATTTTACCTTTCAGAGTGAAAGTAAGATGCATAAAGCACCAGCTGCTGGACAGCAGTGCGTGTTCAAGGCTTGGTCTCCTGTTTGCACTCTGTCCTGCTATCAGGAATAACGCCTGCTCAACCTTCCCCACCTTCTTCCATCCCACTGCTTTGATGGAGAAACACACAGCACTTTACAAATCCTTGTCTCCACTTTTTCTACACATGAATACTTACTGTGACAAAGCATTGCAAATCTGATCTTGCCTCCTGCCTTCTCCTTCACTAAAAGAGCGTAGAGTATTTGGACAGCAATCCAGTTCACCAAACCGTTCAATAGACATAGGACATCATCCTTGCCCATGTCCTGGGCTCTTCAAGAAAAGGGAAAGCCCCAACTTATCACCAAAGGATGGGCAGACAGCCCCTGGGCTTGGACCTGCAACACAGGTGTGCTCTCACTGCACAGCCAGATACACCTTCAGCGGGGTACCTTGGACATTTTGGCCCGTGGGATCAAGAGAAGAAGAAAGAAGTGTCCACACCACATACAGCCCTAAACAATTCCAAATGGAAGTGAAAGAGATTTCCAGAATAATGCTGCCCCCACTGACTAACATTCCTTTCTTCCTCCTGCAGATCAAAAGACCCTTTCTACCCACAATCCAGCCATCAGGTTACAGTGATAAATATTCAGTACTTCTCATCTGGTTCTTCTAGTAAAAGCTGTACAGCTCTGTACAACTATGTAAGACTGCACAGTACTTTTACTTAGAAGGTAACTTTTTTTCACCTGAGAGATTCCATCTGGGACCCTCTGTTTCACAAATGAAGCCCAAATCCTTAGTGAAGGTGAAGACATTTCCTTCTTTACCAAGGTCAGCTTTCCCAGAGAATTTCTTCATTTCTTTTTAGCCCTCTGCCTTCCCACAAATAAGCCCACTGTTTCAAATGTTAAGGACAGAAGCAAGCACCAGACATGCAAGCCTTTTAACATGTGAAACAAACAGTGAAATCATCTGACTGCAGAGTAAAACAGCACCTAATTATATGGATAATGGTCTCACATGTTCTGCACCCAGTGTAATCCTTTATGATTCACTTCAAAAACAAAATGCCCCCCTTAAAAAATAATGTTTAAATCAGTGTGCTGCCCATTTGAACAGTAGGCATTTCTCCAGCAGCGTGATGTTCCCACAAAAGAAGATCTTCTTTCCTGTAATAATTCTATTTCCAGGAAATAATAGGCATCAACATGATATGTAACAGTGGTTTAAAAATCAGGCTCTGAAGTGGCAAATGATCACAAGAACTCTTTTTTAATGTCCAGAGCAGTTGTTAAAAAATATCTAACTACTTGACTTCATTTTGTTCGTTTCTATATGGCCAACTTGATGCAAAACATTTCTGCACAATTAAGGAAAAATCTAATATTTAATCTTGTTTTTCCATTCCTGAAGCACATCATATCTCTTAGAGACACACCAGACAGAGCTAACCAAATGTCACTAGCTTTAGCTTTTATGAGTTTTAAAAGTTATTTGCAACTTTCTCATGCATCTATTTCTTATGTAGAAACAAACTTTTCATCCCATTTTCTTCCTGTTAAATTTCCATTTCCAGTTCTTTTTAAAGATTCAGTGTCACTGGACCTCTGAAAAATTCTCACTTATTTCAAATTACCTATCACCTGCAATACAGAACTGACTTCCTTGGTTTCATCCAGAATCCTTAGGAATATAGTTGTAGTAACCATAAAAAAATCCCAAGTGGCAGGAGCCCTCTTGATGGCCAAGGCACAGCTTATAAGCAATTTTAAAAATATGCAGACACTGAATTTAGCATGAACCATTGATGCTAAAGTATGTCTGTAGTATGCTTCCATTTCTGATTAATCCTGTCCACAATGTTAAGTAGTAGAGGAACAAACAAAATTCCACAGTTCCCAGAACAGTGGAACTGGAATCAGTTTTGCATAATTTTGGACACAAAAAAACCTTCTGATTAATAACTTCCTGTGATTTTTCCCTCTAGAAAATAACTGATACTCATTACCTATGGATTGTGCTACAGCCATAATTTTATGATCTATTATGATCTCTATTATAATCATAATATATCCATTATGATCCCAAACATTTTAAAAGACTCTGATTTAATCTTTCTTTTCCAGACTCCCACTGTTTCATTTCTATACCTTAAACTTAATATACTCAATTACATAATATTTAATATCACATATAAAAAATTTCATCACAGTTGAAGACTGCCCATCTTCTGTGGTGTATCTTTTATTCAAGGTTTCTTCAACCACTCAAAATTACTGCTGTTACTGACCCATCCTTAACATTATTGTTGCAAAGTTTGCATTCCTTATACAGCACTAACGTGCAAAAAATCATTGTTTCATATTAGACAGCTCTAAAATTTCAGAGCTGGTGTACTCCACACACAACATCACATCTCAGGGCTGTGCTGGGCCTCATTAGTGTGCAGTCTTGCAGCAAAGAAGGCCAATGGCATACAGAGCTCTCTTAACTGGAATGTGTGCAGTAGGTGCCCCTCTCTTTCCAACACCTGTGACATTGCACCAGGAGCACCCAGTCCAGTTTTGGGCTCTCCAGGACAAGAAATACAGGAACCTAGTGAAGCAATCCACTGCACAAAGCCACCAAAACACAAAGGGGACTGCACCACTATGAGAGGCTGAGAGAACAGGGTTTGTTCATCCACAAGCACAGAAGGTGAAATAAAGACATTCCTGTCTACAGCTATCTAGTGGAATGCTGCAAAGAAGAGGGAGCCAGGCCCTTTCCAGATATGCACAGTTTTAGGACAAGAGATGAAGACAGAAGCTGTAATACAGGCAACTCCAACTGAATATTAGGAAAACCTCTTTTGCCATGAGGTGATCAAACACTACAAGTTGGTCAGCTGATACTACAAGTTGTAGAATCTCCATCCATGGAGATATTCAAAACCTAATTTCACACAGACCTGGACACCTGATGCAGATGGCCCTGCTTCAGCAGTGGAGGTTGGACTGCATGAACTCCAGAGGTTCCTGCCAACTCAGCTGTTTTGTGATTTGAAGAAGTCATAGCCTAAGCCTCTCATGACATCATACAGTAAAATCAGGCCCTGGTCAAAACTGGTGATAGATATTCTAACCTGAAAAGAAATCAAACTGTTTCCTGCTCTTCCAAATTTGCTGTGGAAGAATCCAGCTTCCTTTCACCCTCTTTCCAACATATTCCTGTAGGTTTCTGAGTTGTATTTATCTTCTACAAAAGTCTACTCTACACAATGATGTTCTAGAATACAACTACCATTTTCCCTCTCAAGGTCACAGGAAATGTGCCCACCCAACTTTCAATTCCCCCTCCTGGAACTCTCCAAATCTCTCCTTCTTATTAAAGACTTGGTTATCAGACCACTACTATACAATTAGTTATGGATACCAACCTCCTGATGAACAGCATTCCACAATTTGTCTTTCACCTCCCTTTCCTTAAACAAATCAACACAAGAGGAATTATTTCAAGCTAGAACTCAATGAAGAGCAAATTGTATACCTGCAACTACCTAGATAAACCTGAAGCCTTTTTAGTAGTGCCAAGTCTACACTGATACAACTGAAATACATTACTTCAAATATTTGAGCATACCATTAATTAAACTTACATACATGATTACTTATCTCTGCTAACATGCAAACTTAGATATTTATGAAAACAATTATTACAAATCAATTATTTCTCAAAAAATGGCATACAGAAATTGTATGAGTCCAATATTGCGTACCTTTGACAGAACTGATCAATGCATATTTTGATTACATGTCCTTTAAACTAATGCCCATATCACAACAAGTTGATTTTGTTTACTTTTATCATGTATAAAATTGCCTGCATCCTGGTCTAAAAGTATAATACATGCTGAAGTTCACACATGTTCGTTGCAATTTTCAAGTCACCACCGCAATTAATTTTATGCCATTGGGGTTTCACCAAGCAAAAATAATATCCAAGCATTTAATTTTGCTGAATTCAATCTGTTTAATATGCACTTTGCTTGATCATAAAAAAAATAAAACTTCAAATAGGAGTGTAAAATTAACTGTGTTACAGCAAACCCTTTCCAACAAATGAAGAATAAACAGCAATTAAAACTATGAACTCTTCAAAGCAGGCACTCTTCTTTGTTTTTCCTAGGCATTGTGTGGTATGATGCCTTGTCCAAATAAGTTCTTCCTTAATCATATCAACACAAGATAAAAACACATTAGGTAGGAAGGGTAATTAAGCTGTGCCACATCTCATATCCATTCGTGAAATGCACTGAAAATGATAGTGGCCAACACTATTTAACTGGGACCATTCTCTTCAACAATTTTCTAAGCAAGAAAATCACCAAGGAGACTTGCTACAGCTTCCAGAAACATTCTACACAATTCAAGAACAGGAGTACTGGGTCAGACCAGTGTTTCCTGTATCCCATCTCCAACAATCCTCAAAAGAGGCTGCAAGGAACAACATAAGAAAAGTGACAGCATATATAATACACACCCTGAGTCTCCATCCAATCATTTTCAGTCCAGGCATTTCCTCAAATAAATATGTATTTAGTAACATTCAGTGGAATACTCTGTCGTTAATTTGTTCCATCTCCTCTGAATTTCATAAAAGCTTTTCACACCTTAACACATTGAAAAGACATTGTTTCTCTTACAGGAACTCACCATGCCAGACCAACCAAGCACACTGATAAAATACTTAGCAGCAGTAACAGTAGTACTGACACAGCCACTATGTAACCAAGTACCACAGGACAAAACCCCTGCCCTGAGCCCCCAAAATCCTAGAGAGCAAGTATCAAATAAGAGATAGGAAAATATTAGAAGCAGTAAGACAACAGCAGATAGCATCACAAGAAATTATATCTAGTTAGAAGTAGCTTGATGCTTTTGTAGGCATTTCAAGTAAGGAAGAACTTGGGAAGAAAGATGAATCCAAAAGGTGATGTTAAAAAGGAATTCTAGTCCAGGCATAAGGTATAAAACAAATGCATGTTTGCAAAATAGTAAATGGGCAACAGGGATGCTGATACAACTTGAAGGAAAACCTTGATAAAGAGAAATAGTATGATGGAGCTGGGTGAAGAAGGACTTGAAACTTAGGGCAAGATACTAATATTTCATGCACCAGAGAAGAGATGGTAGGGGGCACATAAAAGACATGGTCAGTATGACAGTCTGTCACTCTGAGAATGATCTCTGTAAGACAATTCTGGATAGATAGGACTGGAGAAAAAATATTTTTCAATGGTAGTGAGGATGAGCATTTAACTGAAGAGTAGGCAGAAAGCATACAGCAGGGATGTTAAGCAGAAAAAGCCTGCAAGTCTTTGATGCAGTCTGAGTGTAAAGAACTTCAGAATAGAACAAAAGTTACACTAGGTCAGTAAAAAAATCAATATAGCAGAAAAAGAGCATCCTTTTCCATGGTATTCCATGTCAGCATTCAGCAGTCAGCTGTGTAAAAACTTCCTGAAGTTGAGTTGCATCATCACCATCACACTTAACAGCTCCTCAGAGATGTAATAGAGTAATGCCTGATGCATTTTTGAGACTGTTCATATTTTGACCTCTAAAACACCCTTTGGCAAGGAATTCCACTGAGGAATTCAATTGCATGCTACATGGTAGGATGGAGGGGAGGCAATAGGAAAGCCATGAAAACAAAACAAACAAAAAAAAACAACCAAACAAAAAAAAAATTACTGCTTCTGTTAAATGTTTTAAAACTGCTTCCTGAGAATTTTTCAGAAGGTTTCCTTGTTCTCATAATTTTGAAGTTAATGAATTGTTTCCCAACGACCTTCTTGAGGCCTTGCTCAGTCATCTCTTCCAAGAGGAAGTATTTTATTTTAACTCTTCCTCTGACAAAACTCCTTTCATCTATCTCATCAGCCTTTCTGCCCTTATCTCAAACTACAGTATCTTTTTGAAATAATGAAAACAAAAATACACTCTATAGATAGGTTTCACACACTGGATTTATGGATTGGCATTCATGTTTTTGGTTTGTTTTTCTATTTCTTTCCTACTCATGCCAAATAATCTATTTGCCTTTTCAACTAGTATGCTACAAGGAAGAGGTCTGTATCAGTGAGACTGATTACAGCCAAATTACAGACCTCTCCTAACAGGCAGTATAGCAGTGTTAACTTGAAAAATAGATGGAGGGCTTGTGAAGAACTCCAGGAGATCTGTTTTGACTAAGGGAATCTAAGATAGGCAATAAGGAGACGACAGAGAAGCAAGACTACATTTTCATTGAGATAGATATACCATAAGCCTATGAATCATCTGCAAAGAGATGATACTTAAATTGTCTTTCCACATAAGATTATGCAAAGATGAAGAGCAGAATAAGGGGGGAAAAAGGGAGGCGGTTGAGAGACAGCATGTTGCAGAACTCCCACACAAAGCTGGGTTATGAATGAGAAAGATCCTCCAAGGGATGTGCTGAAGAAGTGTTCAAAGTATCAAAAGCAGCACAAAGATGACATTTGCCAAGAAGTCACGGGGCAAAAAGAACAGGGACATGGTCAAGTGTTTTCACAGCTGGCCGGCAGACTGAGAGAATCAAAGCTTAAGATTTAAAGCGCAATTTACAATTATTAAAGCGATCTTTAGAAGTCCATATCTTGCTTGGAGAGACAGTCTCAGGAGTGATCCAGTGCAATCACCCCACTCAGTCAGACGTGCCTGTGCCCTGGCTCTCAGCATGCCCTGGGCACTGCTGCCCATGGCTGCAATGCCCTCTGCACTGAGCCTGCTCCTGCTGCAGCAGCACAGGGAGCAGCACCACGGAGCAGGATGCTAAGAAGCTGCGTTACTCACAGTATTGCAACACCCAGGGCTTTTATTTCACAACTGAATTTGCCTTATACAGCCCTCTGAGTAGAAGATCATATTGACCTGAGCAGTTATGAATTCCAACTGGAAGTGAGTAGCACATTTCCGAGGCTCCAGCAGGAACCGGGACACAAGAGGAAGGGCGGCCCCACTGCTATGGATCTGCATCGCCTTTTGTGACCCATTCCCAGATCAGTTAACCACATTTGCCACCTTCTGCTAAGCTTTCTCTTGCCAGAGAAGGAAATTACCAAAAAATTTAACAGGTACAGTTTCCCACCCTGAATTGTCTTCAAAGAATCGGTCCATGAAGTGGAACAGGCTAGAACAAAATAACTACTTAATTTTTTTTTTTTTTGATCCTCCTATTCCTCTCTATTTTGCATTCACATCTCCCATGAAAGGTGTTTTGTAGATGGGCTATGTGACAGCACAACAGCCAAAATGAGTAAGAAACTCTATAAACTAACTTGTTTTCCAACAATGACATGTGCATATGCAAATATCACAGATATTTCTATACACCAACCACTTCTGAAAATACAAATGGAAAAAACAGTAATCTTCCAAGCTCTCTCTTCTTCATTGCACACAGCAAAGAAAAAGGGAAAAAAACAAAACCCACCACTATTCTAACTGATATACTTTATTTATTAAAATTTTCTGTCCCTTAGAAAAAAGATAAATTAATTATAATTAGCTCCCATTTGGACAATTTTGTGTACGGCATTCATATCAGCGGTGTGTTGAAAAAAAGAGCTAAAATCAACACATACATTTTCTTAAGTGAAGACTTGAATAAAACAAAGTCAGGCACTTGGTGCCTCTTTCATTCCATATGATACACAGCTGCGTCAATCCCATCAGGAAACAGGCAACAGGAAATTCTTAACATTCTGAAGAGAAATCTAAAGATGTGTCTCATCACCCTTCCTCCTGAAAGTGCTTTTCAATGTTTCGAAGCGCTAAAAGATGTTTATACAAGTTCTAAAATTATTAATTACTTTGCTTAGCTTTTAAGCAGCTCTAGGCCTCATTAAGTAGCTAACAATGAGACAAATTTTTTTTTTCTTTTTATAAGTTGCCTATACTTTTTCATTTCCTTGATCTCAAAATATAAATTGTTAAGGAAACCTTGACATCTACGGACAAAATCAAAGGCAAGTACTCTAACTATTGGAAAATGCTCCTTCATAATGTGCTGCTCCTGTGTTATTTGTGTTTCTAACTACAGCTCTTGCATATATAATTCCATTATACTTTTATAAATCACCATTTTGAAAAATGCTTTTGAACCATTAATATATTTTCCTGGTTAAAATTCTTTGAGATGTTCTTAACAAGAGTCTTAGATAATGAATTTGGGCAAACTCTGGAACAGTCTTTACAGTATTATCATTCTCATTAATTTTCAGAACTACCCACTGTGTTGAGATGATTGTCATGGGCCTAAGACTTCAATTTGGCTAAATATTTTTGCATATATTTCAACATATAAGTAACTAACAGATGTTTAAAATGTTAAGTTCACAATCTAGAAATAGTTAAATATTTACTGTAGTATCATAATTTGGTTTTGCACTTATTTTTATTTTTCTGCTTCTATCTTTAAACACTCTTTTAGAGTCCTGCTTCACTGTAGGCAAAATGCTTTAAAACAACATCACATGAAAACAAAACATACTTGATTTAGTAAATACAGCTGTGTTTTTAAAGAAAGAAAAGAAATAAACACTTTAAGGTACCACAAATTAAAACAGAGAAGGGAAAAGAAAAGAAAACATTTAATGTAGAAATGTTACTTTTACCTAAGGTCCAGGCTTAATGTAAAACCTTTTAAATTGTTTGCATAATAAAAGCTGTAAGATTCATGGTTTATTTCTGCTTTAGAAACCTTATGCATTCTACTGTCTTACACCATTCCTAGAAGGCTCTATTAGATGAAAACAAAATTACTTTCAAAATGTTCGTACACAGCATATACAGTATCTTACTTTAGTCCAAAATATTCTTTTTCTTTGCCTTTTTTTTGTTTGGGTTTTTTTTTTTTTTTTTTGGGGGGGGGGGGTGTTGGGGTTTTTTTGGTTTGGTTTGGTTTGTTTTTTTGTTATCTTTGAAGACTGCTTCTGTTTCCATTGTTTCATCCTTAACCATTCACATATCAGAGCAATAAGTATTTCATTACTGGTTTATCTGTCCAGAGGCTTGAGAAGCAGTAACAATTAACCCTCCCTTCACAGTGATTGATACAGGCTTTGCTTTCAATTTGTTCCACTACACAGATCATGAAATTCTGAATGCGATCATCCTTATTGACCTACACTTTCAAACACACGGCTACAATGAGATGAAAGTAATTATTAAAAGGAACACAGGACTACTCAATGCTGAAACAAAGTCTTGAAAAATCTTTTAGATGACCTTCTCATAAAATTAGCATCTTTTGATGTGAAATAAAATTATGGATTTTCTTCAAAATCTGGAAATATTCAATGTAAATCTGATCAAAGTACAATATCATTATATCACATAAGCCCAGTTCTAATGTCACATCAGTTCATATCTGACCCAATAAACAGTAACTTCAACCAGAGTGATCATAGTAGGATCACGCCCTATATATTTTAAAAGTTCCTCTGTCAGCTTTGTTTTACACCAGCTCTGCTAAAAATGTTGTGTTGAAAATGACAAGACAGTAATTTCTATTCTATTGTAGTCTGTTTCAAGAAAGAAACAGTGTTTCTTTTTAAGATTCTGGACTTCTTGAGGCACCTAATGTAAATAAGTAGAGAGGAAATTCAGACTGCTAAGGAAAAATGAGAAACTCAAGTCAGATTTCCATCATCAGCTGAGATGAACCAAGACCTATACACACCACTGCTGGAGACTTACTGCAGTGGAAAACAAATATTTTTCATAAACCCTGGAAAAATAACTCCACAAAATATTAATTTCTTTTAACTGATACATTTTTTGAAAAATTAAAAAGGATTGGTAGGTGAACAGTAATGATAGAACTATTAAAAAAATGGGATTCAGTCAAAGAAAATCAGGATAGAAAACTGTGCAGAAGGATGTTCTTACAGGCCCGAGGCTCTAATCACAAAACAAAGTGATGGAGATGAACCAATACTGCATGGATTAGTAATGAATTATTTTGAACTATAATCATGTGCCAGCACAAAGGGGAGGTAAAAACTAGCCATTACTCAGAAGCTGATCTGCAGATAAGAAGAAAAAATAAGTGAAAAAGGGAAAAATTTATATGCTAAACTGAGTCAGGAGAATAATGAAAATCTAAAATGTTGTTACACTTCAAGTAACATTATATTTAATGTCTTTCATGTACTGTATAATGTTGAGTATTTACACAATAGGGTCTGTAAGACACTAGGGCTAAAGCAGGGTTAAACTGGATAACTCTTCTGTAAATGAGTACTGCATAGTAGTATGTGCTGAAAAATATCCTAATAGATGAGTTAGTTTTATAATAGCACACACATGCACTAATTTCTCCCACTGTAAAACTCCAGGAAATACATAGATATATATATACACATGCATAGATAGAGACTGGGCCAGGTATATGAAAATGTGTAAATACACACACACACTTATGTATACACAGGCATATATAATGAGGGATTTAATTTCCATTAGTCCATCTGAGAGCTAAGCATCACCATCTTAAGATTCAATGTTAGTTTTCCTCTCAGAAGAAAATGTTAGAAATAATTTTGTGAAAAAAGAAAAATCAAGACTGCTATCCACAAAGATTCCTGAGATTCTTATGAACAGACTGTTTAAATGAAGAGCACTTTAATCAGTAGAGGAATCCTCACGTTTCTAATGTCTTGCTGTGCATTCTGCAGGTTATAGTAGCAGCTGGTAGAGGTCATATATCTTTTGTGAGCATCCCAAAAAGGCTCACTGCCAGACTGTTAAATTATGAATAAGCAATGAACAAAAGAATGCAGATACGGTGGTGACAAGATAATCCAAGCAAATTTATCTATGACAAATTTCACAGGATTAACAAATTACATTTACACAGAACAATAAAAATGAGGAGAAAAAAAAAAAAGGGGGGGAAAAAGAAAAAGAAAAAAAAAAAAAAGATGAGCCTACTTTTTGCTCACAGCATTAGAGGGAAAGAATATCTCCATTCCAGTACACGTATTCACATTTAACTTTAGGTAAAGTAAGACATAGCTTGCTGAAAATGAGTAACTAGAATTATTTATTTTCAAGCAAGTACATATTCTGTATCTATCTAATATAAAGCATATGCCTGCACTTTGCAGTATACACGTATATAAGTCAGTGGAAAATCCTGTAAAGTTTTCCTCATAATTAGTAAGAAGCAGAAAAAATATTGAAGAAGTCTAATTTAGCATTTCAGGTGAAGCATCTTTCCATTTTCTGTCAGTTAAAACACACTTTTTCCCTTAATCACTTTGGGCTTTTTTCCTATTTGAATTGAACAAATATTGCAATAAATTATCATTTCCACAGGAAACAAGTCATGAATAGAACTTAATTTTTTTTTCTTTGCAGTAGTACCATAATAAACATTAAAAAAAAAAATCACTCCTAAAGGAATTCTAAATCCATAATCTAAATACTGGCTGCTCCTAAAGATAGACATTCAGTATGTCAAATAATCTGGGGGAAAGTAAAGGAGATTTGCAATGTTTGCTACATCCTGCAATCTCCTGTTCTGGTTTTTGGAAGTGATAAAAAAAAATTGAAATACTACTCTTAAAAAGCATGGAATATCAGTTTCAAAAGTACAGTTCTGTAGAGAAGCCTTTTTCTTCCTATTAAAAAGGAATGAAAAGGAAAATCAGGATAGAAAAAAAGGAATAAAAGGAAAGACAGCACCTCTTAGCTAAGAAATTTGAGCATAAATAGAGTGATTGATAAAAGAAACAGCATATATGTTTGACAGATCTGGAATCAGCTGTATCTTTTCTATCATGCTTCTCATCTGAAGTCTATTTTCTGTCACCTCCATTTATTTCCTGTTGTTTGTTAATCTGAAACAGTTGTTTAGTAAAAATAGATCTTGAATAAATATGGGCCTTCTGAAACCATATGTATCATTTATGCATCAAATATATGTTCTTGTTACAGAGCACTGCCTACAAACAGGAAACCTCACTATTTAAGTGAACATCCAATTAATTAAGATACTTTAGTAAACTACTTGGATTCTGCAAACAACTACTTGAGTATCATTTAGTTAGCTCATTCAGCCAATGGAAAAAATTACTGTACTTTCGATTTTTCCCAAGAAATATAAGTTTTGTTGTAAAACTGAACAGCAGCTCAGAAGGAATGAATAGATAAATTAGCCCAAAGTATTTGTTTTTCTTTTTATGTTCATCTTCTGCTTGTTACTTAGCAAGAGAAAACAGGTTTGTTTTTTAAAATGCAGTTCTTTTTGAGAACCTCCTGTCCATACTGTTAGCAATTTATGCAAAGGTGAAGCAAACATGCCAATCCTACATCTAACTATAGTCAGAAAAATAAAATCAGCTACTTTTTTTTTCAGCTGTGAAGGTTGAAGGATAAGTACCACTGGCAGCTATTCTCTTCTTTTTTTCAATACTTTTTTCCTTTTTTAATCCTGCTCCCAGCACTGTACATATTCAGCCACAGAGTTCTTTCTATTGACCTCAACCTTGACCTGTGAAAACTGCCCACTTACATTTTTTTTCCCACAAAGTAACAAATTCTGCTTCCCATCATCTCTGAGAAAAACAGCTTTTTAACAAACATTTTTCTAAAATTTGGTATATTATACTTTTGCTAAATTACAGCTTTGGCACCTAACTAATATAAGCTTAGGTTGTGAGTAAACTGATTGTAAATGTGCATTTGCACATGACTTTCAAATACGGCATTTAAGCAAGAGGGAAAGAATATCCCCCACCCCCTGTTCTAATATGTAAATATAGATTTCTGATATATAAATACACAGTTCTGTGCCTAAATCTCAGCAAAACTATAACCCTTTAGTGTTTCATGCAAAATGACTGTTCAAAGACTATTCATTACACAATAAAATTCAGCTTAAAACAATGTAATGTCTAATGAAGCCTGTTCTAAATTTCAATTGGAGACAAAATTCCCAGGCAAGTATTTTAAAGGGAGCTTATAGAATTTAGGTGCCCATATTTCACTAAAATGCAGTATGTGTTGAATGCCTAAATCCAACAGGCTCTTCAGAAAATCCAAGCCCCTGGGACATTATTGTAGATTACATACATACATATTATTCTGACTATATCCCCTAAGTTCACTATATACATATGTAAACCTAACGTGCCTGCAAGGTAATGGAACAGTACTTTTCCACTTAAATTATTTAACATAAGTGTTGAACTTCTATTATATATCAAGCTAACAGCTAATTTTAAATTGCAATCAAGCCATTCTCTGAAAGCACTTTATTTCAGTGGAGGTTTTGCCTGTAAAAGAAATGTAAATCCCTCTAATGAAGGCAGTGTAATCTTTGAATACACAGTCAAAATGGGGGCTAGAATTTTATTCCTAATGCTAACATTGACATCTTTTGCCACTTCTGCTAGTTCTCAAGAATTTTTTGTGTGTAACTATCTCATCAGTAAAACATGTAGAACAGCATTTTCAGACCTTTCGAAGCATGCAAAGCCAAATAAAGAAGCATATCTACAGAAATACTCAGTATAAATATTAAAGTCTTCTTCAGACATTGGCTGACATCAACGTGAAGTTCCCCAGAACAGACAAATGACAGAACATGACAGAAGAGTGAAAGTCCAAAATGCAACATACAAGAAAGTCTGGGAAAATAGCCTTAGTAAGAAAATCTCCACAACTCTGCTTTCAGTAATCCGTTTCAAATTCTTTGTAACATATCACTTGTTCTTTACTGTGCCTGGCTCTTGCCTGCATGTAGGGCTGGCATAACTCTCAGTATCTAGCTGCAGCAGGCTGAGATCAGGATCTCCTTGAGAATCACTCCGCTTTTACTTGACAATCTTGAGACTTTCGCATTTTACAATAACACGCAGAGGCAAAGTTCACTCCTCCTCCTCTCACTAAGTATATTTGTCATTGCTATCTCTCTGAGGAAAAATTCACATCTATTAAATTATATGTTACAAATACTTTTATCCTTGCTTGTGATTCTCTGTAGTATACTTTAATTGTGTACATAATTTCATTTGGGACTTTTCTAAAGATTAAGGTACAACTTGAACTTAATATTCTCCCAAAGACAGGGTCCAGTTCTGCCAAGTTAGAGACACAAATACTATCCTACCCTTACTGTACCTTCTTTGTCCTGTGTAATATACTTCTGTGGCATACAAAATTAACGAATATTTGTACTACTCAAAGTCCTGTTCAAATGAATGGCACAAGGGTCCTATTCATTTGACTAGGACTTTGTGTATTGCAAAACCACTGCTCGAGCTAGTCACAGAACAATGCTCTAGTCATATAAGACATGGCAGCAACTATTATATTCTTACTATGGCACATCTTCTTATGCAGCAAAATACAATATTATTACAAATTATCCTTATTATGCAAAGTCCTATTAAACAAAAAGTCGCACACCTCATTCGCACTAATGGGATTTTGTATGTTAAAGATAACATACAATAGCCTTATAAATATTACATAGAAAGAAATTGCCTATTCTGATAAAATGTAATTCTTTTGAAATGCATTTTCAAAACATTTCCTCTCATGGCCTTAAATCTTTGGCAGCCTCTTAAAAAAAAAAAAAAAAAAAAAAAAAAAAAAAAAAAAGCCAAACAAGAAGCATAAGCAAACAAACCAAAGAAACAAATGACTGAGGTGAAAAAGCAGTCTTTGCTATGTATCTTAAAAATATCCTATGTTAAGGATATGTAAACAAATTTCCAGGGTGACATCCTGCAGAACAAGTTTGTTTGATTCATTATAAAATATGCTATGACTATGCTGACAACACAAGATGAGGTGTTTTTATACCTGCAATAGCTACTGCTGATAATAATATAAAATTGATCTGATGGAATAACTGAACATAAGGTTTATTCACATGAGATGAGATTTCAGGAAATGGTTTCATAACAGTAAGCAGTTACTTAATTGCTAACAAATGAACTTCTGCCACGTTGGTTAAATGGCTTCATTCTACTGACCTCGGTGAGAGAAGAATCATTCCAAAAATGTTAATAAAATTGTAACAGTTATTTTCATGATCAGTACCAGTTATTAAAAATTCTTATCTTAGAATACATTTTCCAATAAATATGATATAGTTATAAAGATCATTTTATGAAAAAAAAAAAAAATTAAACACTCTACTTTTTAGGAAGCATGGTGAGGAAACTAACACCTAGAATGTCAATTTTCAACAACTGTTTTACATCACTCTTGCAATAAAATTCCCATCTGGGCTGGCAACTTGTGTGCCAAGTTTCAAACAAATGTGATTCAAAATTGCCAGTATATTAGACTCTGAAATTCAAGTGAGATGCTAATAAAAAGAGATGGGTACTGAATAGAGTCTCATATTCTCTTAAAAACACCTATGGCTCTGAGTGTTGTACTAATCTGTTAACAAAATTCTCTAATTATTTGTAACTTACTTATAGTACAGCATTAGAATGTAATGCTATCAAATTGTTATAAAACAAGCTAACAGGATATAGTTTGTAAGAAAAAAACGGTTGTGCTGTATGTATGTAAAGAATGTAAAAACGTTGCTGCAGACAAAACCTTGTTATTCAGAATCCCATTAGTTACTGAAAATACCTAATATAAGTTTTGTTGATCAATACTCTCATGTAAGCTCTAAATAATGTATGATTCCAGTGGAGAAAAATGCAGCAAATCAAATATGGTGGGAGAATGTTTCAAATTATGAAGAGTAGTATGACTGCTAATCCATAAATCAGAAATCAGAAAGATTGTTGTAATGTGGGAGGGCTCTATTTAATAAAGGTCATTATAACTCCTGGCTCTAGAGCTATAAGATCTAATATCCTCTCTGGTAGCTCTATGATATACCCATGCATTACTGTTCTTGTTGACAGTCTGTTGCCTTGGAAATATTTCATTATTTCAGTTTTTCCATTTGTAGACCCTTGGCCTTGTGATATGAAGGCCACCCTATTTCATATTTTCGATTATCATTTAAGCAATCTTCTGGAGCTATTTATATAAAAGCAAGTGTTAGACAATGCATATCATCATTTATCACTGCTATGTTTAAGCTCATGCTCTAGAAAAAGGGCCAAAATAAAGGTTTTTTTCTCTTTCACTTTAAACCAATAGCACTCTAATATTATGATATGCTATACAAATCAATGCTGGCATATCATATGCATGACACTTCTGTCTATTTCATTTTCTTGGGTGTATATCCACCCAGCTGAAAAAACTAAACTGTTGCTGTAACTGTAAAATTTGCTAACACTCACAGTTTAAAAGAAAATCAAACAAATGCAAGTGTGTAACTTTTCTTGTATCCTTTTAAGATCCTAAGCAGGTGAAAAAAGTTTCAAAACTATTCAAGTGCCTGTTTACATCAGAGACTACTACTTTTTACATCTGTTTTGTAAGCACATTTTTGCTGCTTGAAAAAATGTAACACAATCTACCTAAACACTTGTGGTAGTGAAGACTAAAAAAACAATGTACACAAAGTTAATTTAGAGGATTCTTAATCCTGAGAACTAGTTTACTGAAGCAGTAGCTAAGAGACTGCAAAACCCTTTCAGTAAGTGATATGCTCCTGTATTTCAAATGTCTTGGTTCCCACAGATGAAAGGATGTGTACAGCTAAAATAGTTACATGCAAGACTTCATGGGCACATTACACAACTTTTAATAAAATGTACATCAGTATCTGTTCATTGAAGCATTGTTCCGTTTTCTCCAAAACTTTAAGGAATAAACAGACTAACATTATTTTTGCTGCAAAAAATGTCATCAACTTCTACATGCAATACTTATACCTAAACTATCCAGAGCACTGTACAGAGTGCTAACAAAGTGAACCCTAAGGGCAAAAAACAACTTCTTGGACACTAGGCCAAGTTTGTGGCTATTAGTGTTCTAGGAATTTAGACTACCTTTTTCCCCTGAAATGATTACACCTCCCACTCCCTACAGGGAAAAACTACTCCGATCCAACCTTTAAAATGACAGCATCAGAGCTGAACAAGAAGATGCTATTAAAGGGCATTAAATTAAATACAGTATATCCTCCTACAACTTCAATCAGAATTTCAGACCAAGTGTTATTTAGTTCAGCTCTCAAGTGGAGCAGAATAACAAATCGCACACTTTGATTTACCTTCTCCGAATGCCAAATGGAGACAGGTGATAAAGAAAGCACTCATGCACAGGCTATGAAGTTTCCCCTAGAAATTAATTCTATCTTCAAGATTCCTATCTCAGAGAAATTCCCAAAATGGCACACAAATATGCTTCTGCTGGAGAGATTACTGAAGCTATCCTGGCAAATACACTTAGCACTAATATAGTAACATTCTCAGAAAGAAGACAGCAGAATTGTTTGTTGTGGGGGAACAGGACTTATTCATGTGAATTGTTTTTCCAACAAAGAATTCTGCAGGAGAAAAACCTGCTGCTTTAAGTGTTATTAACACAGTAGAAACACCTTTGCAGCCACTGGAATGAAGATTTTAAAAAAAATGTTTATAGTTGCAAATGAAAATCTGCAGTTAAGTAATTGACATCTGAGGATGCACTGTTTCCCCATTATGTGTATCTCCTAATTTTGCTACATATCAACATAGCCTTGTCAAAGTGCAACAGTTAACACTAATGCATCTAAGAAAAGCACGCTAACACTTCAGTGGTGAATATGAGATATATAGGTTTTTTTTATACCACGCAGTCTGCTTTCTTAGGAAAAATGGCACAGCTACTTAGACAAAATCTGTGGGGTTTGGAAGTTGTACTAGAAACGCTGATCATTCTAAAATATGCAAGTATGAAATTAAGGCTGAAGTACTTTTGTTTAAATATTTTTCAGACTTATTTGTGCTGTGAAATATAAACCGACTGACACATGATCCAGCTACTTTTAAGGGCTATGGTAAATGGTAATTTCCATTTTTCCAGCTAGCCAGGAACCTTCCTCGCCCCTCACACTCAAGTTCACTTGTAACGCTAAAGGGGGCGGGAGGGAAAGAGCCCCCCCCCCCAAACCCTCTGGCTGCTCTTCTTCTGGGCATATATCTCGTCGCAGTGTAGCAATGAAGCTTTGAATACTTTTGTAAGAATCACAAAGTAACATCACATGAACTTGTACTCTTGTCTCCTACCAGTCACTTCCAGAAAGATTCACTTTACTAGAACAAATCCGCTACGGGCAATTCGTGTCACCAGCAGAGCACATTAATCACAAGCACTCTCTCCCAACAAAAGTACATGGGGCAGGCGGCGGGCCGGGAACCAAGCGGGGGGGCAGCGCGATCACCCCCCGCCTCCCTCCCCGGACCCGCGCGCCGCCTCCCTCCGTGCCTCCCCGCCCGCCCGCGCACCGGCTCCGCTCTGCCCAGGGCCTGGCGCGGCGCCCCAGGGCCGCCGAGCGGCGGGGGCCGCCCGGGGGGGCCTGCCGCCCCCGGGCACACACAAACGCACATACAAACACACACACACATGCGCCCGCTCCACAACGCGCCCCGCCGAGCACCGGCTCCGGCAGCCGCGGCGGTGCGGCCACCGGAGCGGGGCCGCTGCTGCGCGGCTTGTTCTGAGTGTGTGTCTGTGTGTGTGTCTGTGTGTGTGTGCGTGTGTGTGTGCGTGTGTGTGTGCGTGTGTGTGTGCGTGCGGCTGGCGGTGCGCACTAGGAGGAACTCACGGTGCCCGGCTGTGCGAGCAGCGGGTGCCGGCGGCAGGTCCCCCCACCCCGGCATGGCAGCCAGCCCCGGCCCCCGGCGCCGGCGGCTTGGCCCGGCCCGGCGCTGCTGCGGCGGCTGCTGCTGCTGCTGCTGCTGCAGGTTCAATAAAGAGAAAGTGTTACCGTTCTCGCCTGGAAGGATCCTGCTGAAAGCTTGGCTTGGTGGGCGCCATCTTCCTGGGATTTTTTTTTTTTTTTCTCCTCTCTCCCTTACTTTTCCCCCTCCTGATGTTGGTGTGTGTTGTGTGTCTAGCAGCAGCAGCGGCGGCAGCAATGGCCCCGGTTAGCCAGACAGGCTAAGGAAAAGTACTGAGGCCAAAGCATCGCGGGCTCCCACTCCTCCGCGCAGTCCTGGTGCAGGTTGCTTGCTCGCTTGCTTGCTAGCGCTGCTGCTGCCGCTGCCGCCGTCCATAAGCCGAGGAGCGGAGGGAGCCGGGGCCCCGCCGGCCCCAGAGACATGCCCAGCGCAGGCAGCGGCGGCGGCCGGCGGCGGCGGCGGGAAGAGCTAGCCGCGGCGCAGCCCCGGCGGGCAGCCCGGCCGCTGGCATCGGATGGCAGGTGCGGCACACGCACACACACACACTCACACACACACACACACTCACACACACACGCACGCACACGCACTCTCTCGCACACTCGCACACACACCCCCGCGCCCGCGGGCCGGGCTACGCGGGGTGCCAGGCCATCGGGCTAGCGGGGCGGGGGCGGGGGAGGGAAGGAGGGGTGTCAGGGATTTCCAGGCTTGACCGCTGTGAAAGTATTTCTGGGCATTTTCCAGCTGCTTTCCCAGCTCCGCTCCCGCTCTGCGTGCAGGGGACACAGCCTCTGCTGCCGGCGCAACAACGCCACTCAGTTGCAGTTTCGCACACTTTCTTCCTCTGGAGTCTGGGCTCCAGCAGCGAAGAGGAGCAGGGGGAGGCAGGGATTCTCTCTTCAACACCGCGGGCGCAGAAGCGCGGCGGGAACACACCGGGCACAGGCAGCGTGTCCCCCGTGGGCTTCCACGGTGGAGGACGGGCTCGGGTGGGAGCAGCGGGCCGGGGGATGCGAGGGCCCTGAGACCCACGGGGCAGTAGGCGGGTGTGCCCGGAGCCAGGCCGGACGGGCCGGGCCGGGGTGAACCTGCGCATCCCCCAGACACTTCCGAGGACGCGCCCGCACGTCCTGAGAGTGGGCATCGGGTACCAGCGAGGCAGAAAGGAAATGTGAACTTAGAGTGATGACCCGCTTTGTTGGCAAAGGGTGTAGCACTTCACGCGATTTTATTGGAGATCATGAAACTAATCGTGAAGTAAAGGAGCGGGGGAAAGAAACCGCTACCTTAATCGTTCCTTCCAGGACACCGAGAGAGCCCGAGCGCTGCTAGCCCGTATAGAAGAAATTACTCGTTCGCTAAAAGCTTTTCATCTCCAAGGTAACTTTGTGGCTGTCTGCTGCTCCCTTGGAAGTACAAATGCCCGGCCTGATCCTGCTCCCTGGGAAAATCCAGCGGGCTTCCTTGGGGACAGGGGCAAGCCCCGAAGGTCGGCCGCATTTGTTCGCGAGAAACGTTTCCGCGACTACTCCAAAAGTTTTCTTTTTGGGGGGGAGGGGAGGAGGCTGTGGGCCAAGAGCTTGTGCGAGCCGCAGGGCAGAGCCGAGGGGAAGAACTTAGCGGAACACCTGGAAGTTTGGCTGCGGGGCGCCGTCCGCGCCCCGCGGGCCGAAGGATTCCTTCCCGCAGGAGGCAGCCGGGCCGGCGTCGCTCGGCGCGGGGCCGGGGCCGGGGCCGGGGCGCGGTGCGGT